>NC_068356.1:42208016-42328016 GCF_020536995.1 Dreissena polymorpha | reverse complement strand
CAGACTAATTGGGGACGAAACTTAGCGCACATGTGTGAAACACCATTTTCTCAGAGCGATAAGTTTGATCTTAACAATTTTCAATGCTACAACATAATATATATGCACACAATAAGCAACATTTGATATTGCCGTTGGCTTACATGATTGTGTTGATTAAAAATAATAATGATTAAAAAGTTACATAAAAACACCACCGATCCACGATCTGATCCTTCAAATTTCATGATTTCACATGGCTCCCTTATAATCAGGCCCGCCATGCAGAGGAGATAGGGGCCACTGCCATCGCTGGACTCTCCCCATCCTACTACAAGCCGGAAAGCGAAGGTGACACTGGTTCAGTTCATTCATATGACTTATTTTCCTCTATTTCTACTAGTTTTCATGTGCATCTTTATGTACAATTTATATAGTAGGAGTGCGTTATTTATATGATTGGAAACATGCGCGTATCCAATCAGATGTGGCAATACTTCCAACTGACGAACCATCTAAAACGATCCGAAAATAGCGGCCACTCGTCGACAACGGTCACTTTGGCAATTTCCATTGACTGACCGCTGTTCTCAGTTTTGACTGTATAAGTAAAACCTGGTCATGAATCATAATTATATGTGTTAATTTACATGCCACACTAAACCGTTTGAGCTTCGTTCTAGAAAAAACGGAACTAAATGCATGAACTTAACGTGTCGTCCCAGAATAAAATTTGTGGTATTCAAAGACTTATCAGGGACACAAGGTGCCTGAACCACGTGACTTTTTCGGCTATGTGTGGGACAATCGGATGTAAACAAAACGTCGCTTCAGGTAACGTATTTGATAATTTCTTCATTATTTCAAAACCATTTAAAAAAACAACAAAGACGAGTGTCCGGTCATTGTTAAAAGACAAAACTTTATTAAGTTTGCGCTAAATTAATTAAGTAATTTTTCCAAAAATTGCAACCGCGTGTTTGAAAACACATGAAGTGAAATGCTATGTGTGGTGTATTTTTGTTCAATCAACAAAAACATTGATTATAATATTGTCGAGGGTTTAAAAAATAGGGCGGACATTGTTATTCTTCATAGATAAGCTACTTACATTGTATGTTAGCGCAAATACATTTAATTCGGAGTGTGTGTATATAAATGTTATACTGCTATGTGTGGGACACATTTTTTAAATGCTATGTGTGGTATACAAGAATTTGCCCGTCAGTTCTGCATTTAATATGAACACAGTTTTGTAAGAATCTAGAACATAAACTTTAGTCTGTCCTGAAAATATATCAAATTAACCAGATGTTACATTATTGAATACTGAAGTAATCGTGTAATGATCAAACAATTTATGTTTAACTGAACATAATTCTTATATAAGCATACATGTTATGTTGAAATATAATATGTCTTTGTTTTACTTATTGTCTTTAAATAGATATAATGACTGATATTTCTGCCTGATTATTGAATTTGGTCCGTTTTTTAATGAATGACAAATAAAATAAGAGCACATGCTTTAAAATGGGTTTTACTTCTATTGTTTTTCAGACTTGAAAAGGATTAGTCGAAAGATCTGAAACGCTTTTAAGGTTCGAAGCTGTGTAAGAACTACATGAACACCATCAAACCACACGGAAGGTGATATGTGGCAAGTTAATTATCAAAACCACAGTGACAGAGACAGGGACCCCGCTTCATTCTGTGATGTTTATGGAAAGCTATTTCAACTAACTATGCAAACATACCATTTAACATGTATTTTTGCATAAGCAAAACAAAGTGTGTGTATTGATATGTGTGTATATTTATGGGTTTTGTATCTATGTTATTACTAAAATTGATTAGATGAATATAAAATCTGATTATGTGTGTTAATAAAACAGGTGTTTCATAACAAATAACAATTTAAATCCAATGATGCTTGTTTGTGGTCTATTCCAATATCATCTCAATATGAACATCTTCGAATCCAATAATGCTTGTTTGTGGTCTATTCCAATATTATCTCCATATGAATACCTGCGGTATATCAAAATAAACACGTCATTAATAATAACATTACTTTATAACTAGCATGCACATGTAACAATAGAAATTAAAGCACCAAATACACAAAGAAGTACATTAGTATTCACAAAGAAATTGTAATCAGTCAATTTATGAATTTGCAAATCTTGCCATTCAAACATATGAATGCTCCAATTAAGTCATAACAAATGATCATCGCCAAAACGTCTTGACTTGTGGGGGTTATTATACCAACAAACATTTTGAATTGCATTAATACTTCATTTACTCAAATTCAAATGAAATCTGAATAACTGAAAATAGTTTGAGATGTTTAATGAAAATACTCATTCGCCCCGGTCATGAAAGGGCGCTGCAAGATCTTGTTACCACTGCACCAAGTAATTATCATTAAATCATATAATGTTGTTCAATTTGTTGAAATGTCAAATTTGTATGTAATGTTTACTTTGATTGTTTTCTTTCCCTGCAATACTTGCACCATCTGGTAATAAAACAAACAGTCATTTAAACTTTTGAGCATTTACTATAAATGTTTGTATATGACAACTTTTCATTGATCAAGATATCAGTACGTCTCTTGAAGGTGCTTCCAAAAATACTTTAATCTCCCTGAAAAGAACAAAATATAAATGAAATAAACTGTTACACTTAAAAAAATAGCATGCGTGCTATATCAGATAGCTCAATAGGATTTAGATACAAATACATGATTTTCCAGAAAAAAAGTTATTAATCCTAGTGTCTATTTGTTTCAAAATACTGTATGATCTCTTTATGCTTATTTAATAACTATCGTTACAGTCAAAAATGCCTACACATTCCTGCTAAAAAAAACACACAACTAACACTTTTTGTAGTTTTGTTGCAATAATATTCACATGACATCTTGCTAAAACAATCCTTACGATTGTGTGTATTAAACAAGTGCACGAGTTGGCAGTAACAATTCACTGAAAATTCAACATTTTGTAACAATCAATTTTATAGAAACGAACAAGAAAAAGTTTGCCCAACGAAACTATTTTCCTGTCCATGCGTGGGTGGCTTTGTGTTAGGAGATCCCCGACCGTGTTTTGACCTCTCTGCCACACTGTTCGCAAACAAATGGCATTCTAAAAGTAAACGAAATATGAATATAAGTTATCGACAATCATGATAATTTTGAGTAACATGAACGTAGAATTATCATAATTAAGGCGCGCAAAACACTACCAACAATGTTTATTGACCAACTTTTGTTATTCAGACAAACTTTAAATATTATTGACGTTAATGTCAATCTTTCGATTCTCTAGTTTAGTTTGTATACCACACATAGCATTAAAAAAAAATTGTCCCACACATAGCATCATTACATTTTCATACACAGACTCCGCATCAGATGTATTGGCGCAAACATGCAATGTATGTAGCTTCTCTATGAAGAATTACAATGTCCGCCCAATTTTTTAAACCCTAGACAACATTGTAATCAACGTTTTTAATGATCGAATAAAAATATACCACACATAGCATTTCACTTCGTGTGTTTTCAAGCTCGCAGTTGCACTTTTTGAAAAAATTACTTAATTAATTTAGCGCAAACTTACTTAAGTTGTGTCTTTTGACAATGACCGGGCTTTCGTCTTTGTTTTTTTGAAAATGGTTTTGAAATAATGAAGAAATTATCAAAAACGTTACCTGAAGCGACGTTTTGTTTACATCCGATTGTCCCACACATAGCCGAAAAAGTCACGTGGTTCAGGCACCTTGGGACAGCACATTCCCTTTTTACGATATTTTTCGTTTCAAGGAAGTCTCATGCAAGCGAAATTCTGGGACGAAATATGGCGCACATGCATCGAGTATTTTTTTCAGAGCTCAGTTCAAATGCATTATTGCACTTGGAGATTACCGATAACTTTTGCGGTGATTTCAGAAATTCTTGTCGAGACTATGTCCCTTATTGCTGGTGCTGCGCCCAACACTCCGTTCTATTATTACGACATCAACTTCTTCACTGGACTTTACAGTAAGTACCGTAGTAAAATAATAGTTTGCAATCGTTCATACACTCTTTTCGAAAACAGGGTTATTTTTGTTTTGATCATACAAGTAGCGTCTGAAATGATCCAAAGGTTTACTATCATCAGAGACAGTCATTTGCAACAGGAATATATGTAGGCTTAGTCAAGTTGTTGTTTTTTCTCCTGAAAATCGATTTATGAACGCGATAATTTTGCAGTTCTATTATTTGTGTGACATTTTTTCATGTTTAATTTCCTGGAAATCTATAATTTGAGGACTCTTTGAAGCAAATGCGACACTTGGCAAGTTTTTATTCTCATCGAATTGTATCGATGAAGGGGTTTTTGCAGTCTCTCTGTGAGCGTATGTAGGTTTTATTCACCGAAAATCCCCCCTTCCCTTCCAGTCAACATCCGGAAGTTCATGGAGCTGGCCAAGGCGCGAATCCCGACCCTGCGGGGACTGAAGAACTCCTCACGGGAGATTCCCGGGTCATATGACTGCACCTTCGTCGAGGAATGCCAGGTGCTCGTCGGCACGGACGTGGTATGGCGCATGCGCGTTTGGTGTGTCAACAATATCCGCTTGCATACTTACTTTGATCAACTTATAAATTATGTTAAGTCTCGGTTTAGAACACTGCCTTTAGAATATCTTTATATGTACCATACTTATAAAAAATATCTTTACTTCATTCAAATACAGATTTATGCTGTCTTAGAATAATAAAATCAATAGCATCACCGGTATTCTCTCTAATTGAAATTCGATATAAATTAATATGCAGCTTTGCGCAAACGGATGGAATTGAAGTAACATGGTCTGATTAATACTTCCCTGTCCAATGTCCCAATCTACTTCACGAATGATAATGGAATTATATAACGTATTTAACAATAATATAATTGCTTCGAATTTTTAAAGGTTATTGAACTAGCAACCAAACCTATTTGCTTTTGTAACTCATTATACTCATGTTACATTAACATCAGTATTGCCAGATGCTGCAATTATTGCCTCTCATAACAATGTAATTTTTTGCTTCTTCTCTGTGTACACGAATAACGTTGTATATTACAGAAGAGTATATTGCATCATACTGTTTGTATGTATTGTTAACCCATTTATGCCTAGTGGACTCTCCCATCCTTCTAAATTGGATCAATTTATTTACACAATTAGGGATGTCAAGTACACTTATTTCTATATTTAGAATATTTCTGGCAGAAATTACTTAAAGCAAACAGCGCAGACCCTGATGAGACGCCGCATCATGAGGCGTCTCAACTTGGTCTACGCTGTTTGCCATGGCCATTTTTTTTCTAGACGATAGGCATAAATGGGTTAAACCACATACATGTAAGGAACACTTGATGATAGTTTGGTCCGCTGGTGTTCGTAGGTATGTCAATGCACAAGATGTGCTAGCAATCTGCAAATTGACGCTGTCTGGTAAATCGCCCGGGCGAACTGTGATCAGAGGTCATCAGTTATAATTGACATTTGAAGTCTTAAAGGGATCTTTTCACGCTTTGGTAAATTGACAAAATTGAAAAAAGTTGTTTCAGATCCGCAAATTTTCGTTTTAGTTTTGATATTTGTGAGGAAACAGTAATACTGAACATTTACCATGCTCTAATATAGCCATTATATGCATCTTTTGACGATTTTAAAACCTAAAAATTATAAAGCGTTGCAACGCGAAACGATTGAATAATTTGGAGAGTTCTGTTTTTG
The DNA here is from genome assembly GCF_020536995.1 of Dreissena polymorpha. NCBI lineage: Eukaryota > Metazoa > Mollusca > Bivalvia > Myida > Dreissenidae > Dreissena > Dreissena polymorpha. Next base: position 42,322,250 of record NC_068356.1, on the reverse strand, counting down.
TCGTTAAATTTTGTGAAACTACGAAGATTGCTTATATAAGGTATAAAATACGTCAAGAATGTGTACTCGGCGGAATAGCTCAGTAGGCTGAGGCGTTTTTACTTCAGGACTCTGGCAGGACTCCAGGGGTCACTGGTTCGAAACCCGCTCCGTGCAATGTTCTTTTCCTTTTTTTAATTTTATTCTTGATTTTTTACTGGTGCTTTTACGATCCAATGTTTACATTTATCAATATAAAGCATTTAATGAATAAGTTAAAAAATGCCAAAATCTGTGAAAAGGCCCCTGAATTCAAGAACATACACGAATTTATTTAAGTTGACCCATCTGAATCATTTCAGACGTTTCTGATATAATATTGCAGCTCATATTTGCATTTCTAAATACTGCAAATTTCTTTCACCTTTTAAAATCCATATTTGAGCATAGTTTTGGGAAAACTGTGCACAGTGAATGAATGGCGTAAAGTATTTTTCCAGATAAGCGCGTGCATTCCGCACGGGTACATCCGGGAAGACACTTTCCGCATTTATGGAATTTTGATTTAAATGAATGCTCTTCTAATCTAAAATTAAGTTTTGGCGTCACTGATTAGCCTGTGTTACTGTTGTTTTATGTGTAGACCACTGATTAGCCTGTGCAGACAACTGATTAGCCTGTGTAGATCACTGATTAGCCTGTGTAGACCACTGATTAGCCTGTGTAGACCACTGATTACCCTGTGTAGACCACTGATTACCCTGTGTAGACCACTGATTAGCCTGTGTAAACCACTAATTAGCCTGTGTAGACCAGTGATTAGCCTGTGTAGACCACTGATTAGCCTGTGCAGATCACTGATTAGCCTGTGCAGACCACTGATTAGCCTGTGTAGACGACTGATAAGCCTGCGTAGACCACTGATTAGCCTGTGTAAACCACTGATTAGCCTGTGCAGACCACTGATTAGCCTGTGTTGACCACTGATAAGCCTGTGTAGACCACTGATTAGCCTGTGCAGACCACTGATTAGCCTGTGACGACCACTGATTAGCCTGTAAAGACCACTGATTAGCCTGTGTAGACCACTCATTAGCCTGTGCAGACCACTGATTAGCCTGTGCAGACCACTGATTAGCCTGTGTAGACCACTGATTAGCCTGTGAAGACCACTGGTTAGCCTGTGTAGACCATTGATTAGCCTGTGTAGACCACTGATTAGCCTGTGTAGACCACTGATTAGCCTGTGTAGACCACTGATTAGCCTGTGCAGACCACTGATAAGCCTGTGCAGACCACTGATTAGCCTGTGTAGACCACTGATTAGCCTGTGTAGACCACTGATTAGCCTGTGCAGACCACTGATTAGCCTGTGTAGACCACCTATTAGCCTGTGTAGACCACTGATTAGCCTGTGTAGACCACTGATTAGCCTGTGTAGACCACTGATAAGCCTGTGTAGACAACTGATTAGCCTGTGTAGACCACTGATTAGCCTGTGTAGACCACTGATTAGCCTGTGTAGACCACTGATTAGCCTGTGTAGACCACTGATTAGCCTGTGTAGATCACTGATTAGCCTGTGTAGACCACTGATTAGCCTGTGCAGACCACTGATTAGCCTGTGTAGATCACGGATTAGCCTGTGTAGACCACGGATTAGCCTGTGCAGATCACTGATTAGCCTGTGTAGACCACTGATAAGCCTGTGTAGACAACTGATTAGCCTGTGTAGACCACTGATTAGCCTGTGTAGACCACTGATAAGCCTGTGCAGACCACTGATTAGCCTGTGTAGACCACTGATTAGCCTGTGTAGACCACTGATTAGCCTGTGTAGACGACTGATTAGCCTGTGTAGACCACTGATAAGCCTGTGTAGACAACTGATTAGCCTGTGTAGACCACTGATTAGCCTGTGTAGACCACTGCTTAGCCTGTGTAGACCACTGATTAGCCTGTGTAGACCACTGATTAGCCTGTGTAGATCACTGATTAGCCTGTGTAGACCACTGATTAGCCTGTGCAGACCACTGATTAGCCTGTGTAGACCACTGATAAGCCTGTGTAGACCACGGATTAGCCTGTGCAGACCACTGATTAGCCTGTGTAGACCACTGATTAGCCTGTGTAGACCACTGATTAGCCTGTGTAGACCACTGATTAGCGTGTGTAGACCACTACTAAGCCTGTGCATACCACTGATTAGCCTGTGCAGACCACTGATAAGCCTGTGTAGACCACTGATTAGCCTGTGTAGACCACTGATTAGCCTGTGTAGACCACTGATTAGCCTGTGTAGATCACTGATAAGCCTGTGTAGACCACTGATTAGCCTGTGCAGACCACTGATTAGCCTGTGCAGACCAATGATTAGCCTGTGTAGACCACTGATTAGCCTGTGTAGACCACTGATAAGCCTGTGTAGACCAATGATTAGCCTGTGTAGACCACTGATTAACCTGTGTAGACCACTGATTAGTCTGTGTAGACCACTGATTACTCTGTGTAGACCACTGATTAGCCTGTGTTGTTCACTGATTAGCCTGTGTAGACCACTAATTAGCCTGTGCAGACCACTGATTAGCCTGTGCAGACCACTGATTAGCCTGTGGAGACCACTGATTAGCCTGTGCAGACCATTGATTAGCCTGTGCAGACCACTGATTAGCCTGTGCAGACCACTGATTAGCCTATGTAGACCACTGATTAGCCTGTGTAGACCACTGATTAGCCTGTGTAGACCACTGATTAGCCTGTGAAGACCTCTGATTACCCTGTGTAGACCACTGATTAGCCTGTGTAGACCACTGATTAGCCTGTGTAGACCTCTGGTTACCCTGTGTAGACCACTGATTAGCCTGTGTAAACCACTGATTAGCCTGTGTAGACCTCTGATTACCCTGTGTAGACCACTGATTAGCCTGTGCAGACTGTCGTTTTCTCAGAGAGAGTCTCATATTTTTCTTGCGAACCTGAGAATAATCGTAGCCCGCTAGACATTAGAAGATCAATTCTACCCAAGCATCTTACCTTAATCCAACCAAAAATGCGAATTCTAGCAAGATTTTATGATTTATTAAGTGCCACACACGGAGGTTTTGATTTCATTTGTTTAGGAACACATATCTCCCTCTCCTCTCTCCTCTCGATCACTCTTCTCTTGTTCACGCCTAAAGATACATTTCCGACGCCGTATTACTTACCGTTTCTCTTTTAAAGTTTTATTTTATTCAATTCATCGTAATCCGACAACGATAATTAGGGTTTTATTACCTGTAAACCAACACTTCGTTATTGTCGTTGCGCAAATACATGATTTTACGTGTTATATTTATAATTTTGCAGCAATATTTAAGCTATTTGGCGCACGGCATTTCGGGGGTTGTAGTGGCTTCGTATCTAGGCAACCTGTTTGATGACATGCGCAGAGCGTATCAGACTGGCGACACGGCAAAGGCACTCGAGCATCAGGTGCCGTCATACCTTAAATACAACTGTTTATTGAAAAGTATTGAAATATTATAACTGCATATAACATTTGCATTTAATTATTCAGGACAAACTGTAAGATAAAAGCAAATTTCCCGAATTGTATGATTGTATAAATCTGATTTTGTTTATAAATATTTGCGTTATACGTATAGGTTTAGTTATGCCAACTGTTGTGTTGAAACTTGACAAAGTCTTAATTTCTATTGCAATGACTAATTGACAATATATATTTTATATACATTACAGAACATTGCTCACAAAATCAACAACATTCGGAATAAGCACGGAGGTAACCCCATATTTCACTTCGCTTCATATATGTCATTAGTTTTACTCAGAAATTTAAAGAATATAAAAAATCTAGAATCACTCTAAGAAAACGGGGTTTAATGCATATGCGAGTAGTCGGCACAGGCTAATCAGGGACGATACTCTACACATAAACTGAATTTTCTCAAAGAAGATACTTCCTTTCCAACAACAAATACCATGCAATCGAAAAGTGTCGTCCCTGATTAGTATTTATGAATAGTTTCTACGGAGCGAGTCTCATTTTATTTATCAGCAGACCGTTTAACAAAGTAGATTTCGTTATTGAATCTATTAAATCTCGCTCTGTGATTATTTATGTCGTTTCATGCGCCGACATGTTTAATACCATGTATAATACACGTATAACATGTGTAATTTATAATACAATGTCTACAGCTAAAATTGAGCCCAGTCTTCGGAAAAAACATGCCAAATTCCTGTGTGTAAAGTGTCGTGCCAGATTAGCCTGTGCATTCCGCACACGCTAATCATGGACGACACTTTCCGCTTTTATGATATTTTCTGTTTAAAGAAAGTCTCTTTTTAGCAAAAATCTAGATTTGGCGCAATGTGTCGTCCGTGATCTGCGACGACACTTTACGCAAATGCATTAAACCCCTTTTTCACAGAGCACGGCTCAATTGTAGCTGAGCCATATTTTCAGTTAAAATTCTACAGGAAGTCTTTAATATAAGATGCAAATTCAATTTACTTAATTATTTACATAACAATTTACACCATATTATTGTATATAACGAAGATCGCATTTTCAGGTGGAATTAACGTGGCTAAGGCGATGTTTAAAATCCTGACGGGTCTCGACGCAGGCCCCGTACGTCTTCCGTTACGTTCGCTCAAAGCTGACGAGTTTAACGCTATAAGGGGGGATTTAGTTGACGCCGGGCTAACGGACGTATCCCTGCCCACGGACCAGTAGGGACCCTGATCAGTACCCGATGGTTTTACATCGTTAACCCATTTATGCCTAGCGTTTAGAAAAAGGCCTTGGCAAACAGCGTAGACCGGCGTCTCATCTGGGTCTGCGCTGTTTGCTTAAAGAAATTTCTGTAAGAAATATTATAAATATAGAAATAAATATACTAGACTTCCCTAATTTTGGAAATAAATTGATCCAATTTAGAAGGATGGGAGAGTTCACTAGGCTTAAATTGGTTAATTGTCAAAACATGACCTGTTACACGCTACAGTGGGTGCGGGGAAAATATCATCTACGGAAATCTAGTACGCGACCGATTGGAAAAATATCGAGACTAATAGAACACAACATATAATTAATTCAGACTTAAATATGATTTAGATTTATCGTAACTTTAGTACATCGTTTTTATGATTAAGGATATATATGTGATTTAATAAAAGTATAATCGGAATCTTGTTTAAAAATGTGAGGGATTACATGTCATAACTGATTTATTATTGACGTTATCTGCCGATGCCCATTTCACGGTTCTCATAATTATTGTGAATGGTACGACTTGATAACGTACATTATAGTAATATTTAAGCATACATATTTTTAAATACATGATAACATCTATAAACATCTCTAAACGGAAAGGCCCTTGAATGTACTGAATTCTTGAAAGTAACATTTATCACCTGACATCAGTAATGAGCTTATTATGGCATACTTGTCAGCATTTTGGTTTATGGATTTTTCCACGTTTTAAATACATCTAAATACGGCAACCAAACATTTTTTGTTAAATGTTTAATGATTATTCATCTCAACTTGGAGAGGAACGCAACAGAGACCAAACCTCCCAATAAAATACGTGCATGATTGTGATTTGTGAAGCGCGTCAGAAAAAAGGTTATGATTGCTTGACATTCAAACAACATGCTTCAATATTTAATAACGTAAACGGATCATATGTGGCAAATACACATAAGGGTAAGACGTGATGTACTAGATTTTAATACATATGCAGACATAAACTACTATGTGGCTTCTATAGATTTAGCGTTTTAACATGATGTTCCAAATTTCAAGACACGGATATAGGTCTATGTATGTCTATGAATACATTTTGTTATATTAATATGCCAATCCACGAATCATACTCACGGCCGTTTTGTCATTAGCGTAACATTTTTAGGAGATGCATTAAAGGGGCCTTTTCACAGATTTTGGCATTTTGTAATTTATTCATTAAATGCTTTATATTGATAAATGTAAACATTGGATCGTAAAAGCTCCAGTAAAAAATGAAGACTAAAATTAAAAAAAGGAAAAGAACATTGCCCGGAGCAGGTTTCGAACCAGTGACCCCTGGAGTCCTGCCAGAGTCCTGAAGTAAAAACGCTTTAGCCTACTGAGCTATTCCGCCAAGTACACATGCTTGACGTATTTTATACCTTATATAAGCAATCTTCGTAGTTTCACAAAATTTAACGACAAAAACAGAACTCTCCAAATTATTCAATCGTTTCGCGTTGCAACGCTTTATAATTTTTAGGTTTTAAAATCGTCAAAAGATGCATATAATGGCTATATTAGACTATGGTAAATGTTCAGTATTACTGTTTCCTCACAAATATCATAACTAAAACGAAAATGTGCGAATCTAAAACAACTTTTTTCAATTTTGTCAATTTACCAAAGCGTGAAAAGATCCCTTTAATAAATGATCTAATCAAACTTTTTAGTTGGCGCTAAGGACATGGAAATTTTTGAAAATGTTGAAACAATCTATATTTTTTTATAAGGTTTTGCTGCGAATGCAAAATATTTTGTCTTAAATTTAAATCGGGCAAAAGTTGTGCGATTCATCAAAAATGAATTAACCCGTAAACTCCGGAACGTTTGAAGCTTAATAAGTCAGGCTCCTGTGCGGATTTGAATCAAGTAATCTTTGATTTTACCTTTGTGAAGACAACATTTCCACACAATTATCGCAGCTATGACATCAAACATTTGCTTTCATAACATGCAAGGTATAGTATCAACATAAACATTTGTTTTTGGCCGGTCGACAAGATAATTTTGCATTTTCTACAAAGAGATGGAGCTAATGCCAAGAAGATGGTGCCAATGTGCGATATTTGATTTGACAGTCGAATTACAATATTATTACCACAGGATTTTTTTTTATATATAATTTTCTTTCTACATTACACCTCAACGAACATAAGTTTTCCCCAAACTATTCGGAACATACACATGTTACATTCTAAACATCTAGTTTTAAATATTTTAACACACAACGGTCAATCTCAGCAAATTCAAGTCAGCATCTTGAATAAAAAAGACTGTACAATATATACCCAGAATGTGCAGTACCGTATGCATCCAATAACTAAATCCCAAACACTCTGAAAATATTTCATGTTAATTTTTTTAAATAAGTTTGTTTAAGTTACACACAATTCTTCTTCTCCCTAAGTTTCATACCCTAATTCAAAAGGTTACACACAATTCTTCTTCTCCCTAAGTTTCATACCCTAATTCAAAAGGTTACACACAATTCTTCTTCTCCCTAAGTTTCATACCCTAATTCAAAAGGTTACACACAATTCTTCTTCTCCCTAAGTTTCATACCCTAATTCAAAAGGTTACACACAATTCTTCTTCTCCCTAAGTTTCATACCCTAATTCAAAAGGTTACACACAATTCTTCTTCTCCCTAAGTTTCATACCCTAATTCAAAAGGTTATTTTACGAAAGGGCATAAGGCAACGAATCTTAATTCTTAAAAAAAGTTTAAACATCCTTGACAACATTTTGTAGTAGCTTTATGGGACAACTTTAATCTATAAAAATACCGAGATTGAAGCATATTTACCATATGGTTGTACGTACCAATTTCTTATAGACTCAATTCTTAAAAGTGAAGTATTTCACCAGACATCACAGATTATCAATTTGACATACTTTGCATCATTTAACTGTATCGATTCTCCGTGTTTTGTGAATACATCTTCAAAAGAACAGGAACCATACGTATTTGGTTAAATACTTTTTTTCATACATGAAGTGAACTACGGGAGGTACATCCGAATCAAAACACGTGCATTACTGATAACCGCTTCAGTAAAAAACATGTTATGCTTGTTTGAAATTCAAACAACATGCTTCAATATTAAAATACATGGACTCACAGCAGGAGCGTATTTGGCCACAATAGACTATAGGGTAAGGGTTCGTGTAGTGAATTTAACTATATATGCAGACGTTTGTGGTTTCTATAGGTTAAGCGTTTAACGTGATTTATACCTTTTACGACACTGCAAATCCACGAACCACACGTTAATATCGCGCTTTCTTTAAGGATAAGTAAACTTACGGTACAAACGCTTGCAATATATGTTATATAAACATTTAAAATATGTCTTTTTTTATCAAATATCAATATCTAATTATATCGAGAGTCATGGAGAGTAATAGCGGCGCTGCAAGTGCAGAAAATATCATTGAGCAGATCTGCGGTTGCTCACGTTTCCCATGGCGGTTGCCCGCTCTCATCCATGCCACGAAGACCGTCGTAGCGTTCAGTGTATACGCCTCGATTATCATGACCAACAAGCCCCAACAAGCCGGTGACCAGGTGACTTCAACGCTACCGGATCAATCGGCGACGCAACGGTGTCTTGTGCATCGCTGCCGAACGCGATCTGCTGTTTCCTGACGACGTGTCGTCCGGATATAGCTTATTGTGAGGTGTAGGAGTACGATAACAGGCCGCCCACTCCATGACGGACGTGAGTGCTGTGTTGATAGTTTGTTGCTGAATGCTCCAGGCATTTTTACTTGCGTAGGAACTCGTCACAGGGTCTCACCTGTGGCATTATACAAAGCATCCGCATCTACTTCATAATCGGAAACAATTTCGTTTGAAATAGTTCAGTATGTTTTTATCTATACCCCAAAACCAAGCTGGTGGCAATTATTTCAAAGATATACTTAACTCCGTTGACATTTAAAACACCAATTCTACAAACATAGAGGAATCTTTTAGATGACCCAGTGATAATTGCAATGGAGTTATACAATGTTTAATCATATCATTAAAATTGTGTTATTTATATTTGAGACGCCATATAAAAGCGGGTTGACCAACAGTTTTGCAATGGTCGTCTACTTCAGTATCGGGGCCACATGGGGAAACAATCAAAACAATAACTCTTTTCGCTGTTGTGGATTTTTTTTGGTATCCCCAAGCTTTTTAAAAAGCACCTCCGTCTGTCCGTCCGACTGTCCGTCCGTCCTGGCCACTATCTCCTCCTATACTATAAGCACTAGAGCCTTGCAACTTACATACATGGTAGCTATTAACATATGTGCGACCCTGCACTAGTTGGAATTTTGATCTGACTCTTGCGTCAAAAGTTATGGTGGTTGGAGTGGGGCCGGGTCAGAGATTATCTCTCATTGTTATGCCCCCGGTATGGTGGATTGGCCATAACTTTTGCAATATTGAAGATAGCAACTTGATATTTGGCATTCATGTGTATCTCATAGAGCTGCGCATTTTGAGTGGTGTTTTTTTTAATAAATCAAAGCGGCGCAGGAGGGGGCATTGTGTTTCTGACAACACATCTCTTGTTTTATGTTATTTTACATTAACTTCTTCATTTCATCACCAATTCACTTCCAATTGATACTGAACATCTCTTACAATACGGTCAATCCCAACTATGCCTGGCCCCATTACCAACCCTGAGGTGCCCCCTGGGTCAGACATGCGGCGTTGGGATACGCGTCGGCATCTGCCGCGCCGTTTCTAGTTTAAAAGATGTATTTTCTAAAAGAAAATCATGTCCGTGCGGAAAGTGTCGATTAGCCTGAACGGATTACACAGGCTAATCTGGTGATTTACTTCATGCACATAGAATGAAGTCCCGTTTTCCAAAAGGATCATTTATATATCACCAGGACCACTGGCTGTCTGAACGTTTTGTGCACGGTTGGAGCGATGTTTGGGCCGCAGCTTGTCTTCTTGGTGGGACATGTTTTTGTTATTTTTGGTTTCTATCAATCTCTATAATAATCCTTCGTGTCAGTTGATATTACATAACCGATCAATTGATTATTACTTGATGTATTGCAGACTGCCATATTTCACATTAAATGCATTTTTCAATCTGATTTTTGCATTGAACACTTACTTTTAACCGGTCGATTTTCCTGATGTGCTTAATGGATATGGATCGAGTAGGGTTGCCGTTGTGTTTTTCTGTCAAAATTACGTACCCCCGTAAATATGAGATAATGAAACTTGACAGAAGCTATTTTCTGCTTCCTTATTTACAATGACCAAAGAAGATTTATATGTCTTCCGTACAATATTCAACATAATCGTCAGACTAATTTCTGGTTCGTTACCATTTTCATTTGCTGTAATTCATTAACTTCAGTATAAAAATGAATATGTAATTCTTGATTTCATATTTTGATGTTTTAAATGGATACTTGTTAGCATCGTAACTAAAGAGCTCCAATGTAATACACAAATATAATTTAATGCAGAAAAGAAGGAAAAAGTCCCCCTCCCTGGCTTGAACCTCCGACAATCGTATTTAAAAGATTATATACATGTATGTTATACATATTTTGATAATTATACGGACTCGTTGTTACATTTTGGGAAAAATATTTATTCAAGGTTAAAAGATGGATACACAAATACACCGCCTCCCTCTCAACGTTTTAAATATTGTTGTCGGCTGAGCTGACAACGCAGTGGCTTGCACAACATGCAATATATGCACATTATAACAAATTTTACATTTGAACGCTTTTACTTTTAATTAAAAATATAAACATATACATTTTAAAGTATTGATTGGCAAAACATCTCTCCTAATTTCCAATATCACACATACTATAAAAGAGGTAACATTAGTTACCATTTTTTACTTTAAAGTGATATTATAGGCATTTTTCACTGTTGAATTGAGCTTAAAAGAATTAACAGGTCAAACGAGTTAGTTAAAATATTGTTACTGACCAATATCTGCAACTCATCTTGCTTCCAGTTGTTTATAAAATATTTATATTATATTCCATATTTTACAGGACTGGTGAGTCATGTAAGCCGAAATATCCGTAAAATAAAATAGTGTCTTTGTGTCGTATGAACGAATCTGCACTAAAACGTAATTTAGATTCACATCGTACATCGAATTATTGCTGTCGTAAGTTGTCAAAACGAAAGTACGGTTGATATTCAAATTTATTATTTTTTCTCTTTCCGGGATATTGTTTTAGTACGTTGATGCTGCATTAACAAATATAAGTGTATATGCAGTGAAAACAACAAAAATAAACAACGAATGCGATAGACACCTATAAACTGTTAGATGCCCATAATATCACTTTAAGGCAAATAATCGAAATAATTAAGGTACATGGCAGTACAGGTTCGATTTTGCTGCTTTAATTGTGGGTTTAGTTTTGTTCATTATAAATTAATAAATAAAAATTTTGAAAAAAATACCTTCAAAGATCCATTTGTATTTGCATATACAAGTTTAAAGGAACATATATTTAGAATGTTTGAAAAATGACTAAATCAGGAAAAAGAATTATTATATTAACTGATTGACATGCTTAAATACCCAAAATGTACATGGAATAGTTTAACATTCAGTTTCACAAAAGTTACAGTTGGCTGTTGTGCCGATTCCAATTTAAAATAAGACCACACTAAATTACAAATTACGTTTTGTGACTTTTTTGCTGTTTGTAAAGTTAAACGTTACATAAAGCATTTTTTTAGAATATTCATAAATTTGTAAAAACGTGATTTTTTGTGTGATTTCGATCTTTTAGCTAAATACAATAATCTGTATTTCTCAATAAGACGGTTTAACTAAGGATTAACAAGTTTCCATCGCATTAGCCGAAACCACACTCACTATTAAGCCTAATTCCACCTTATTAACATTCGAGTAAGTTTCTATAAACTAATTGGTGAATTTAATTGTACGTAAAGGGTTATACACAGCGCTAATTATTACAAAATATAGTTCAAGATACCGATGACTTAAACAGGTGGGGTTTCGTACGATGAATGAAGCAATGTTCTAAAAGTCGCATCTCCATTTCATTGAAAAAGAAGTAAAAAGAAACATAATAGAAGTCGATATTAAAAGAGAACACATTGACGAACGATTTATAATTTATTGTGTGGCGTACAATTCGCAAGCTAGTACATCAGGTAATATAATAAAATATATCGATATAAACAGGGACAATCCACATTTAACAAGACTATTGCCAAGCAATAAAAGTTCCCTTCCGGCTCCACCATTGTCAGAAATTCCACCATTGTCAGAATATTTTTGTTAATTGTTGCCATAGAAACAATAATTTTTTACGTAGGAACAAAATGAAATGACGTGCATAATGTCCATATTGCCATCTATCCATGTTCCAAGTTTCATGAAAAATTATTAAGAACTTTTAAAGTTATCACAGGATCCAGAAAACCACCATTTTCAGCAGTATTTATAGTGTATTTGTTGCCAAAGAAACCAGAAATTTAGACGTAGGAACAAAATGAAATAACGTGCATAATGTCCATATTGCCATCTATCCATGTTACAAGTTTCATGAAAAAATATTAAGAACTTTTAAAGTTTTCGCAGGATCCAGAGAACCACCATTTTCGGCATTATTTTCAGTCTATTTGTTGCCACAGCAACCAGAATATTTGACGTAGGAACAAAACAAAATAACATGGATAATGTCCATATTGTCATTTATCCATGTTCCAAGTTTCAATAAAAAAATATTAAGAACTTTAAAAGTTATCGCAGGATCCAGAAAACCACCATTTTCAGCAGTATTTTTACTCTATTTGTTGCCATAGCAACCATAATTTTTGACGTAGGAACAAAACAAAATGACGTGCATAATGTCCATATTGCAATCTATCCATGTTACAAGTTTCATGTAAAAATATGAAGAACTTTTAAAGTTATAGCAGGATCCAGAAAGGTGTGACAGACGGGCAGACAGACAGACAGACAGACTCACAGACGCACAGAGCGCAAACCATAAGTCCCCCTCCGGTGAAACCGGTAGGGGACTAATTAAGCGCTACCTATGAGATCACTGTAATCATAGCATGCTTTCCAACTAGCGTTGTCGTTAATGTCTGTCTCTTTTTTGAACTCGAATTATCATAGGTATTTTGTAGTAACTTTCTTCGAACACAAACGACTATTTCAAAAAGCACAGCTGAAGTAACAGAATCATATTATTAACATAACATTTGTTGCATTAATGTTGTTACCACTTTTAACGTTTTCCCGTCTTGCCAAATTCCATACGCTATTGCTGTAATTACTCTTACACCTGCAATATCATATTGCGGACTGCACATGGGCACATGCTAATCTGAGACGACACGTGCATGAGGCTAATATGAGACGACACGTGCATGAGGCTAATCTGAGACGACACGTGCATGAGGCTAATATGAGACGACACGTGCATGAGGCTAATATGAGACGACACGTGCATGAGGCTAATATGAGACGACACGTGCATGAGGCTAATATGAGACGACACGTGCATAAGGCTAATATGAGACGACACGTGTATGAGGCTAATATGAGACGACACGTGCATGAGGCTAATATGAGACGACACGTGCATGAGGCTAATATGAGACGACACGTGCATGAGGCTAATATGAGACGACACGTGCATGAGGCTAATATGAGACGACACGTGCATGAGGCTAATATGAGACGACACGTGCATGAGGCTAATATGAGACGACACGTGCATGAGGCTAATATGAGACGACACGTGCATGAGGCTAATATGAGACGACACGTGCATGAGGCTAATATGAGACGACACGTGCATGAGGCTAATATGAGACGACACGTGCATGAGGCTAATATGAGACGACACGTGCATGAGGCTGATATGAGACGACACGTGTATGAGGCTAATATGAGACGACACGTGCATGAGGCTAATATGAGACGACACGTGTATGAGGCTAATCTGAGACGACACGTGTATGAGGCTAATATGAGACGACACGTGCATGAGGCTAATATGAGACGACACGTGTATGGGGCTAATCTGAGACGACACGTGTATGAGGCTAATATGAGACGACACGTGTATGAGGCTAATATGAGACGACACGTGTATGAGGCTAATATGAGACGACACGTGCATGAGGCTAATATGAGACGACACGTGTATGAGGCTAATATGAGACGACACGTGCATGAGGCTAATATGAGACGACACGTGTATGAGGCTAATATGAGACGACACGTGTATGAGGCTAATCTGAGACGACACGTGCATGAGGCTAATATGAGACGACACGTGCATGAGGCTAATATGAGACGACACGTGCATGAGGCTAATATGAGACGACACGTGCATGAGGCTAATATGAGACGACACGTGCATGAGGCTAATATGAGACGACACGTGCATGAGGCTAATATGAGACGACACGTGCATGAGGCTAATATGAGACGACACGTGCATGAGGCTAATATGAGACGACACGTGCATGAGGCTAATATGAGACGACACGTGCATGAGGCTAATATGAGACGACACGTGCATGAGGCTAATATGAGACGACACGTGCATGAGGCTAATATGAGACGACACGTGTATGAGGCTAATATGAGACGACACGTGCATGAGGCTAATATGAGACGACACGTGCATGAGGCTAATATGAGACGACACGTGCATGAGGCTAATATGAGACGACACGTGCATGAGGCTAATATGAGACGACACGTGCATGAGGCTAATATGAGACGACACGTGCATGAGGCTAATATGAGACGACACGTGCATGAGGCTGATATGAGACGACACGTGTATGAGGCTAATATGAGACGACACGTGCATGAGGCTAATATGAGACGACACGTGTATGAGGCTAATCTGAGACGACACGTGTATGAGGCTAATATGAGACGACACGTGCATGAGGCTAATATGAGACGACACGTGTATGGGGCTAATCTGAGACGACACGTGTATGAGGCTAATATGAGACGACACGTGTATGAGGCTAATATGAGACGACACGTGTATGAGGCTAATATGAGACGACACGTGCATGAGGCTAATATGAGACGACACGTGTATGAGGCTAATATGAGACGACACGTGCATGAGGCTAATATGAGACGACACGTGTATGAGGCTAATATGAGACGACACGTGTATGAGGCTAATCTGAGACGACACGTGCATGAGGCTAATATGAGACGACACGTGCATGAGGCTAATATGAGACGACACGTGTATGAGGCTAATATGAGACGACACGTGCATGAGGCTAATATGAGACGACACGTGCATGAGGCTAATATGAGACGACACGTGTATGAGGCTAATATGAGACGACACGTGCATGAGGCTAATATGAGACGACACGTGCATGAGGCTAATATGAGACGACACGTGTATGAGGCTAATATGAGACGACACGTGCATGAGGCTAATATGAGACGACACGTGCATGAGGCTAATATGAGACGACACGTGCATGAGGCAAATATGAGACGACACGTGTATGAGGCTAATCTGAGACGACACGTGCATGAGGCTGATATGAGACGACACGTGCATGAGGCTAATATGAGACGACACGTGCATAAGGCTAATATGAGACGACACGTGTATGAGGCTAATATGAGACGACACGTGCATGAGGCTAATATGAGACGACACGTGCATGAGGCTAATATGAGACGACACGTGCATGAGGCTGATATGAGACGACACGTGTATGAGGCTAATATGAGACGACACGTGCATGAGGCTAATATGAGACGACACGTGTATGAGGCTAATCTGAGACGACACGTGTATGAGGCTAATATGAGACGACACGTGCATGAGGCTAATATGAGACGACACGTGTATGGGGCTAATCTGAGACGACACGTGTATGAGGCTAATATGAGACGACACGTGTATGAGGCTAATATGAGACGACACGTGTATGAGGCTAATATGAGACGACACGTGCATGAGGCTAATATGAGACGACACGTGTATGAGGCTAATATGAGACGACACGTGCATGAGGCTAATATGAGACGACACGTGTATGAGGCTAATATGAGACGACACGTGTATGAGGCTAATCTGAGACGACACGTGCATGAGGCTAATATGAGACGACACGTGCATGAGGCTAATATGAGACGACACGTGTATGAGGCTAATATGAGACGACACGTGCATGAGGCTAATATGAGACGACACGTGCATGAGGCTGATATGAGACGACACGTGTATGAGGCTAATATGAGACGACACGTGCATGAGGCTAATATGAGACGACACGTGTATGAGGCTAATCTGAGACGACACGTGTATGAGGCTAATATGAGACGACACGTGCATGAGGCTAATATGAGACGACACGTGTATGGGGCTAATCTGAGACGACACGTGTATGAGGCTAATATGAGACGACACGTGTATGAGGCTAATATGAGACGACACGTGTATGAGGCTAATATGAGACGACACGTGCATGAGGCTAATATGAGACGACACGTGTATGAGGCTAATATGAGACGACACGTGCATGAGGCTAATATGAGACGACACGTGTATGAGGCTAATATGAGACGACACGTGTATGAGGCTAATCTGAGACGACACGTGCATGAGGCTAATATGAGACGACACGTGCATGAGGCTAATATGAGACGACACGTGTATGAGGCTAATATGAGACGACACGTGCATGAGGCTAATATGAGACGACACGTGCATGAGGCTAATATGAGACGACACGTGTATGAGGCTAATATGAGACGACACGTGCATGAGGCTAATATGAGACGACACGTGCATGAGGCTAATATGAGACGACACGTGTATGAGGCTAATATGAGACGACACGTGCATGAGGCTAATATGAGACGACACGTGCATGAGGCTAATATGAGACGACACGTGCATGAGGCAAATATGAGACGACACGTGTATGAGGCTAATCTGAGACGACACGTGCATGAGGCTGATATGAGACGACACGTGTATGAGGCTAATATGAGACGACACGTGCATGAGGCTAATATGAGACGACACGTGCATGAGGCTAATATGAGACGACACGTGCATGAGGCTAATATGAGACGACACGTGTATGAGGCTAATATGAGACGACACGTGCATGAGGCTAATATGAGACGACACGTGCATGAGGCTAATATGAGACGACACGTGCATGAGGCTAATATGAGACGACACGTGCATGAGGCTAATATGAGACGACACGTGCATAAGGCTGATATGAGACGACACGTGTATGAGGCTAATATGAGACGACACGTGCATGAGGCTAATATGAGACGACACGTGCATGAGGCTAATATGAGACGACACGTGTATGAGGCTAATCTGAGACGACACGTGCATGAGGCTAATATGAGACGACACGTGTATAAGGCTAATATGAGACGACACGTGTATGAGGCTAATATGAGACGACACGTGTATGAGGCTAATATGAGACGACACGTGCATGAGGCCCAGTATTCGCACACCAAGGCTCCTGTAACTAGCGCTGATGCCGAGGTACTTTATAGAATTATTGTCGTCATTTATGTTTCTCTGTTCTCCACACTTAAACGTAAATTCAGGAAAATCTTTATATCCGTACTCAACAGTAGAAAATGTTGTTGATAAAGGAACAGCCCTTCTAACAGTGTTTGAATTATGAAGCCATTAAAAAAAACGCTTGACTGTCTCCGTCTAAAGTTTCGTTTGGAATAGTGCTTGTTAAGTTTGTGTCCATTCTGGGGAAAAAACTCTTTGACAACACAACTGGCTTCATTCGCTACATATTCTGGTAAGCATGCCGACTGATTTGAAGTTTTCAATCCACATTATCTCCATAAACAGACATTGCGTACACATTAGAAATGACATTTCATTGCAATCTTTACGGACAATAGACTATCTTAACTCTTCTTGTATTTCTATTATCGGAGAAAGAAAGTATAGATGCTGTTATACATCACTTGGAATAAAATGAACCTTTTATTGAATGACCACGTAATGGCAAGAAAAATCTAGAAGCTTCCGTTTTTAATGTTCCATGGAGACAAATAATGAGGTCTTAAATATCTCGGATTGTGGTATATAATCTAATATATTATTATGCAATAACGAGAGAGGATGAAGTAGTTTTTCCGTTCGATAAAACGTAAATGCATATCCATTAGGGCTAAGTGGTCCCTGAGCAATACTAGTTTATCGAAGCAGAAATCACTCGCTTTGTAATCTTTATGTATTGCAATTTATATTTTGTAACAAAAGTACACAATCATATCATCGGACCTCAGACAAACAGCAAATTGTGCCTTAAAAGATTTAATATAATATTTAAGAAGTTAAATGTAAGTCTTGTAATATCGGTTGCACCTATTTGGTTTATTTATGTGTAGCTGTCATAATGCAGTTCCCAAATTCAATAACTATTCATTAAAACCAAGAAAGATACACATAAAACGTTCGAAAATGCCGTTTACTATTTGTGGGCTTTGGTAGAAAGAAGCAGCAAAAGATTAAACAGTGATTAAATAGATCCACATCTAAAAAATCACCTAAGTGAACATGTTCCAATGACACTCTTGTTACAGAATTATTTTCTACAACATGACTAAGCCAACTCGGCGTATAAATCTTGACACACGATAGAAAAGATACATAAATATTATTCCGGAACAAACCTAAATAAAGACGCACTCAATATTATGTGGTCTTGAAACAGGAACTCTCTATGGATTTAATGAAACGTTCAAATTTCACATAAGTGTACTGTCACGTATGTATACCATTCCATTCTTAATTGTCAATATGTGTAGAAAATTGAAAATTTAGCAGATAATGCTGATAGAATTCTCAGTTTCAGCCGTTTCCTCGAGATAGCAAACATATTCCCCTCTTTTATTTAATGCACCCTTCTTTATTAACTGTACCGCTATTGTTGTGACTTTGTTTTGGATGCACATGGCCAAGATTTAAAATAGGCGTATTTTCCACTTGATTAGTTAAATGAAGTTTTATAAAGATTGTATGAAAAATGTGGCTTCTCGAGTGGCAGTGGCTTAAAGTTGACGATGCACACCGCACATGGCAACACTGAGCGGCGATGGACATAGTAGAGCTCACATTGAGTATTGTATGCACAGATTAGATAAACGGTTGCTTGTGAGGCAAGCGCATGCCATAATTATCCATCTTTGATTCTGAGAAGGGTTGGAACTTACAAAAACGTGTGTTTATAACAACACATGGACTTGTCAGAGCTAATCCATCATACCAAAACAGAAATAAATTAACTGTCACTTTCCTGTAAGCGTACTCTCTATCTGATCACCTATCTTATTACTCAGGAACTGAAAACATAGTTGGGAAGGGGCTAAAGCAACAGTACGCTTTTTTGTTCAATACCTAGCGCAACCGTACGCCAATTAAAGTATTCAAATGTCGTGAGCAGGTAGTAAAGAAGCAGTATTGAGTGTTGCACTTAGTACCGTTTGCCGATCTCAAAGGGTGACACGCGACTTTCAATGTGTCCCCAAGCGGATTCCATGTGTTACAAAGACGGTGTAGCAATCTTTCTTCAAAGGTGTGGATGGATATGAATAAATATCAGTGTATCGAGAATTTATAACAATTAATTAAAAGATCACCCCCACTCCCTAGAAAATACTTTTATGATTTATTTTTTATTTTTTGCATAAGCTAATTTTACATTAAATAATTAAAAACATTCTGTAATATTAATGGCAAGAAATGGGATTTCGTTAAAAGATTTTCCTATCCAATAGTGGATAGGAAAATTTGTTTGTTTAATATTCTTTTACCCAACAGATCAAACCATTGTCAACGTCGCAATACTATTTCAAGAAATAAATGAATACGTATCAAACACAAATTACATGATGCTATCAACAATAAAAATAATACACTTCGGATAAAATGTAAGCACCCTATTTACATATATAAAAACACTGAAAAGGATATCTAATTAACATTAAGAATTGAGCACATTCGGATGTCATCGCTGAGAAGCCCAGCCCCTTGCGGACATGAATTTTTTCTTTCAGATGGGAACCATTTTCGAACTAAGCCCAAATATCATGGAAACAAATCTTCTGACCAAGTTCAATGACGATTTGACTAATATGTGACTAGAGTGTTAAACATTGTTAAACTATAGCCATATTTTTAGACGAAAAATAACCATTTTTTCAACTCAGTCGAGCTTTCATTCGAACAAATGTTCTTACACAGTTTAATAAAGATTGGACCCTAAATGTGCCATCTAGAGAGTTCACAAGGTTTTATTATAACCATAAAAAATGCCCCGCCCCTGCCCGCCATGTTTTTCAACGGACAGGAACTATTTTGGCTATCAGCCCAGATATCATTAGAATAAATGTTCTGACCAAGTTTCATGCAGGTTGGACGAAAAATGTGACTTCTAGAGTGCAATCATGGCTTTACTTTAGTCATATAAGGAAAAACGCCACGCTCCCTGGCGGCCATATTTTTCGACGAACCATATTCATTTTCAAACTCATCCAAGATATCATTATAACAATTGTTCTGAAAAAGTTTCATGAAGATTGGACTATAAATGTGACTTGTATAGTGTTAAGAAGGTTTTACTAAAGCCATATAAGGAAAAGTGCCCAGCTCCTGTCGGGCATGTTTTTCAACAGATCGGAACCATTGTCCAACTCATCCAAGAAATCATTTGTACAAATGTTCATACCAAGTTTAATGAAGATTGGATGATAAATGTGACTTCTATAGTGTCAACAAGGTTTTATTATAGCTATATAAGGAAAAATGCCACTTCCCTTGGCGACCATGTTTTTCAACCAATCGGAGCCATTTTCGAACTTGTTCAAGATATCATTGGGGGCACATCTTCTGACAAAGTTTCATAATGATCGGATAAATGTTCCCTCTGGAGTGTTAACAAAGAAAAATGTTAAGGACGCACGCCGGACAAAAGGCGATCAAAACATCATCATGAGCACATGGTGCTCAAGTGAGCTAAATAACAGCTGCGACATTTGAAACTGATCAAAAGGCATAATGTTAAGTAGTGCATTGTTCCTAAAACATGCAGCCTACTTTGCACAGGAAACATAGGCTACGTACGGCCGTCAAAATAAAAGTGCCTGAACACAATCCAGTTTGATTATAAATTAACTGTTGCACCACGAGACTTTGTTGCATAGACATTGCGATTTAAACTGTTCAGTTTCGAGGATACATACAACAGTTCGTTGTATATTATGTTGTTTATATGTTATATATGGGCCGGTGTCCATATGTATGAAATAAAGAATTGAATTAAATCGTTTTTCTTTTCAAAGAAATACAAAAATATGATTAAGCAAATTTTCATTTAATTGGATTGGCTGAAGGTTGAGCAGTACAACTTTCAAAACTGATTTGAAAGAGAAAACATTATCCTTCAAATACTAATATTTCTTAAGACTTAATATACTACTCATGATTTTTGTTGATGTTTAACCATAGAATTAAAATACACATTATGTAAACAGTTTCGAGATATTTGCGCTTTTCAGCATAGGTACCAATCACTAGCAACACCGCACTGGCACGGTTGCATGTACGCATCAAGAACTGTCAGAAAACACACCATGACTTGACGGATCACTGGCAACAATAATGGTCCCATGTGACTCGGAATTACAGCGAACAAGAACGGCATGCTACCAATTACGTATGCCTAATTGCTTGTGCATATTGCTCAGTATCAAATGTATAAATAAGAATGTTGGTGGAATTTGCGCCTCGAAACAATTACATAGCAGCTTTGAGACGCATGGAACTGGTATTGTCTTATGTTCTTAATGTATGCAGAGTGTAATAACCCTTTGACATCAATTAATTTTGGCTCAGTAATGAAAAGACAATTAAAAGACTGATCTTCATTTAATGATTCTTTGGTATATATGATTTCATAGTTTCTTTGATGCTCAGCGAATGATAACCTTAACACGTTTGTGAAGCAATGTTGAACCGTTGTTTCATTTGAAAGTAATATGCGATAACCAAATACAATAGACTTTATTAAGATATGGATGTTTACGTGATTACGCGGGAAAACGGTCGTGTTTTTGTTCTGTGTCGAATTTTGGAAATAATTTTAATTTAAATAAATAAAGTGGTGTTTAGATAACTGGAATTATGTGAATAACTATTCCTTTATATATATTCTGATGGGCCGAAATAGAAATAGTAAACGAAAAGAAATAAACAGTGAAAATGACTGTGTAAATACGAAGAGTAAAAAGATACAAAAACAAAGAGGCCCGTCCGGTGAGAATCAGATTTCGAATACTTCTTTCTCTGTTAGTGACTTACTTGGACATACAAACTCTGTGTTATACGTCGAGGAAGACAGTGAATTATCGAATTCTATTTTTATTTTTTTACAAACAACCAGGAATCATACGACCAACAGAAGGTTAACACCATGGCGGCAGCGCAGCCAACATTACATAACGTAATGAGTTTGCTGGAAGGCATAAGTGGACGACTCTCTGCAGTAGAATACAAACTACAATGCCTAGATAATATGGACCACCGCATGGCAGTATTAGAGAAAGATATGAAAACTCTGTGGTTGGCTCTTGACGATAAAGTCAAAACGGTTGAAGAGCGCGTTTCGAAGCTCGAACATATCTCCGATGGGGCGGATATTGCAGCCGAACAGGTGAGCAGTTGATTAGATGATCTTGAGCGTGAGCGTAATAGTCTTCGTGACGATTTGACATACATGAAAGCTTAAAGCATGAGAAATAACCTTGTATTTACTGGTGTACCAGAAACAGAGAACGAGTCACCTGAGACCACAGAGAAGACTCTAAGGAAACATTTGAGCGATGCCCTCAAAATTGCTCATGAAACTGCGGACACTATCAGGTTTGAGAGGGTTCATCGATCGCTTGCGGAACACTCACGTGGAAAGGTTCGCTCAATCATAGCGAAGTTTACATTTTTCAATGACAAGGAAATGGTACGGCGTCGCATTTAATGTGTTTGAACAGTTTCCGCCGGAAGTGGTTTCTAAGCGTCGCAAGATGCTTCCCAAGATGAATGAGGCCAGAGCCAAAGGCAAGCGGTCGTGGATCGTTTACGACACTCTCTACGTCGATGGGCGACCAGTTCACGATTAGGGGCACGACGGGGGAGAAATCAGCATTCTTTCGTGGAATGTGAATGCCTTTACGAATTGTAAAAAAGTAACCCTTTCTTTGTAAATATTTTGGGTACTAATGATATATGCTTTTTGTATGAAACTTGGACGAATAGTAGTAGTGATATTGATTTGAGTGGATACTTGTCTTTTAACTTCTTTTGAAAATTCCAGAATATAAAATCTCGCAGAAATAGTGGTGTCATTGTAATATACATAAAAGAAGAAGTAGCTAAAGGTATTGTTGTTGTAAAAAATCATTATGACACAATTATCTGGTTAAAACTGGACCACACATTTTTTAATATATCAGATGATTTGTATATTTGTGCAACGTATATATGGGGGCAAGAGTCTCCCGTATATAACACATTCAATGTAGATTTGTTTGAATTATTAGAAAATGATATTTCTTATAATTCTGAATTTGGTAAAGTTTTTTGTTGCTGGCGATCTCATTTGTAGAGTTAGTAATAAATGCGATTATATTGTGCATAATAAAATTATAACTGTTAATGATGATATTGATTTCTATCCAGATATTGCCTCTGTTAGGGCCTCAGTATATAATGTTCTTAATAACCATGGTGTGAAATTACTTGATTTATGTAAATCCACATGCCTATGTATTGTTAATGGTAGAGTTGATAATAGTTGTTAGCAAACTTTGTATTCATATAACGGTACTAGTGTCATTGATTACTTATTTACAAACGAATACAACTTTTCGTCTATAGCAGATTTTACCGTGCACGATTTTAACGTATTTAGTGATCATGCCCCTTTACAGTTTACTTTATTATGTAACAATTCACCGACTCAGTATCAGTCTTACACCGATGTCAAATATAAATGGAATGATGATTTATGTGGGCAATTTCGCTCAGGGATTATTTGTATGCTACCTGTTTTTAACAATATTGTACAACATATTGATTACTCAAGTACAACTTCAATTAATGAAGTTTTGATTAGATTTACTGACACTATTCGCAGTGTTGCTGACCCGTTATTTTCAAAAACATGCGTGTATAAAACAGATCCTAGTTTTCATGTTAATAGAATGTATAAAGAATGCAGAATGGTTTGATCACGAGTGCGATGATGCACACAAATTGTACCACGACGCCTTACGTATTTCTAACTCCAGTAAAACAGATACAAACAGAGAACATTTATGTACACGTAAAAAGTATTATAAGGACTGAATCCGCAAGAAGAAAGCGTGTTGTTAGATTGAAAATTTAAGAAAACAAAAACCGAGATACTTTTGGCGTTTTTTCAAATCTAAAAATAATGTGTTATCAATTAAAATATCATAAGAATAATTTACAATGTTTTTTAAAAACCTCAGTAGCAATATGTCTGATTTTTGTAATAATAAAGCTGAAGAATTTTGTTTAAATAATGATATTAATTTGGAAAATTCTACATTCCCAGAACTTGACGTTCCTATATCTGTTGAGGAAGTTCGCAATGCGATTAAACATTTAAATGAAATAAATCATCAGGTAGTGATTGTATTTTGAACGAATATTTTCTTGAATGTAGCGATATTTTGTCCGCACAATTGTTTGATATGTTTAACGGTATTTTTGTATCGGGCTTTTTCCCCGATAAATGGACAGAAGGAATTATAACTATTTTTAAACTAAACCAAGAACATTTGGTTGGTAAAGCCCTTAAAGCCATGAATACATTATTGACAAAATGCCACGACTTTGACATAAAACCAAAAAAAAAATGCCAGCTGTTTGACTCATTTGTGGGTTCTATATTAAATTATGCTTTGGAATTATGGGGTTTCACAAAGTCCGATGATATTAAATGCATTCATTTAAAATGTTGATAACGATTGCTTCAGGTTAAAATAAATACATGTAATGTTGCTGTTTATGGAGAATTAGGTAGATATCCATTGTATATAAATAGGTTTGTTAAAACTATTTAATATTGGTTTAAAGTTGTAAACAATAACAATATTATTATGCAAACTGTATACAGACAAGCCTTAAACGATTGTAATACAGGTTATAACAATTGGCTCACGAATGTCAATAATATGTTAAATAATTATGGATTTGGTTATGTATTTGAAAATCCAAACGTTGTGCAAATAAATAGTTTTGTAAATGAATTCAAATGTAGACTTGTCGACAATTTTAAACAAGAGTGGTTCGGTAAAATAAATAACAGTCCTGTTTTAGATATGTATGAACTATACAAAACCTCTTTGGAATATGAAGAATACTTGGACTTACTCCCTAGACGTCTTCGTTTATTTTTCGTAAGATTAAGAGTTTCTGCACATCCGTTGAGGATCCAAACTGGCAGATATGCACATAACAACATCCCGCGAAATGTACGTTATTGTTTATGTTGTAACGACTTAGATTTAGAAGATGAATATCATTTTATATGTTTATGCCGCTGTAACACTGATCTAAGAAAAAAATATATAATTTTATGTTAAGCCATCGGTATTTAAATTCCACAAGTTTTTCGTATCATGTGATAGATTAGTTATTTTAATGTATGTAAGTATATTGAAAAAAGCTTTATTTATAAGAAATACCATCCGTAATAATATCGTTTAATAGATTTCATCACCCCCTAGATAGAAATTCTTTGTTCTCACCATCGATCGTGTGTGTTGATTTGTATTTGTATTTTAAATTGACTATATATATTATGTTATGCTAGATAGAAATACTGTGTTCTCACCATCGATTGTGTTTATTTGTATTTGTATTTTAAATTGACTATATATGTTATGTAATGCTTTATTGTTATTCGTAGTCACGTGACAGAGAATCATGTGTATATTTGTGTATTAAGACGATGTAATTTTGTATAAGTCTGAATAAAGAATCTGTCTGTCTGTCTGTCTGTTTGTCTGTCTGTCTGTCTGTCTGTCTGTCTGTCTGTCTGTCTGTCTGTCTGTCTGGCTGTCTGTCTGTCTGTCTGTTTAATTGAGTGGTGCAATCCGTTCATGATCTCTTAACAAATGGTAAAAATGCAGTTAGGACCTCACCATTTTATTTCCGGGGAAAAAGCTCGTAACAAAAATCTTTCATTGGTGTGTTTTGTTGGCGCATGTGTGTGTTGTTTCATTTTTAATCTTTGTTATCATTTCCACATTGTTGGGTTGCGGTCCTTGTCTTAAATAAAACACCATATGGTATAATCAGAGTTAACTCCCGCTGATCATGCAATAGTTTCACTTTCTTCGTATCTCGTATATGGCAAACACGAACGTGTCTACTGATATAAATTGAATATTTTAAATAATATATTTATTAAACGTTTGTCAATACCACGCAATAATTCACTACGAAATACCCTTTATAACGAAAACTTTGAATTTACGTGATATTTCAGTTATTACTTAATTCTATACTTGTACCTAAGCTCCTGCAGAAGATTGATATCATATTTAAACATTCAGAGTAACGTCCGCTGCACCACGGAAGCCTTATGGTAGCGTGTGTCCCCAATTAAATATCCAGATCATAGTAATGTTATTCATATGGTTAAATTATTTAAGAAAGACGGTAATTTATGGTAGAAGTGAATAAATAATTGACTTATATCTGCATCATTCAGAAGGCTACTCAATTATGATATACACATAAATCACCGGATATAAGTCCACATGTATTTCTAAATAAAAGAAATGAATACAATTAAGAGTAACAATAAAACGTGAATTATTTAAACAAACGTTTCGTGTTTGTTTTTGCATGAAAAGAAATAGGTTTTGGTATGGTTAAGTTACAGCACCTACAACATTCCAAAGTGTGTTTGACAGCTGTAAATTGATATCAATGTCAATGCATGACAAGAAGAAACCACCTTGTTTCTATCTTGATACTTGTTATGCTCTTGATTGGTGTAAGTAATTGATTCCTCTGAATATTCCTGGAAATGTTCGGAGCACGCAATTGTCCCTGTTGCATTTTCCCGTATTTTTTTTATAAGGTTACTCGATGTTGCAAACGACTGTGTAGTTTTGCGTGGAAATTAATATACCATAATTATCATAGCGCTGCAAATTATATATATTCACATGTTTTTGATAATGTGAATTGTTTTTTTCTAATATATATTATTTATGTGATTTAAAAATAATCAATGTCAATACAGACCAGGACAAAGTAATTTGCATCATCGAGTTTATTTAGGACTTCAGTGTGTAAAATGTATGCATGTCATTTTAGGGCATTTGCTGAACATTGATTCCGGTATGTATACCGCATTACATGAGATAAATTACACATAACAAGAACATAATTGCGAGGCAGTAAACAAAGGTAAAAATGACTTGGAAAAACGTATGCACGCGTCACTATTTTAGCTAACGACAACAAAATTTCATTTATTCTGGTCCAGGTCTGTTGAATAATGTATTTAAAATCGAACAAACGCTTATACGCTTTACATTCACTAGATTAATGCCTTTCAGTTGTTTAACAACACGCATACAACGTTAACTGTTATTTGTTTTAGAATTTAAATCATACATTCTTACAAATCTATCAGTTTTCTAATTCAACAGAAAATAATGAAAACTAGGTAAGTAAAAAAAAACCTTCCCCTCGTCGATAATTATGTTTTCGATAAAATACTTAAGAAGCGATTGAGGTAGGTGGCAGAAAAAAGCAGTGTGTGAGACAAATTGGCAATAAAAGCCGCATGGAGTTGCGTAGTAATGAGCAGTGTTATAAAACTTATATGTAACAACACTAAACCTGTCAGATGCATGATCGAGGAGTAGTTGGGAAGCTAAAATATTTACAAAACAAGCACTTTTAAGTGCTATGTAATTGATAGGTTCATTCGGAATATTTTGGGGTCATACGTGCCTGTCCAAACATAATTGCATCAACAGTTCAATCAGTTTATAATTAAACAGTACATGTATATCACTTGACACCGATACCGAGCGGAACAACATATCACATATCAGAAATCGAAATATTTCCCTTTTGAATACAATAATTTGGACTACGGATACGAAGTATTGTGGGTACGATAATGGAGACAAATGAAAGTGAATTAAATAAAGTGGGTTACCTATATACATGTATTAACAAAAAGTTGCAAACCATGGTTACTTGTTTGAGCAAAGTCATCAATTTTGTACTACGGTTATGTCTGAAGTCTTGTGAGTACGATCATGTAGACAAATGAAGATTTAAGGACAATTAAATGAATTGGGTAACTTATTGACATGTATTAACAATTTGTTGAACAACATAAATACGTAGTTAAGCAAAATCATTCAAGTGTGTTCGAGCAATTAACAAGGTTCTAATCCAAAGATCTGAATTGAATCTCATTCCGACATACAACGAACAATAAGCAAACATATTTCATACTTATATTTGGTCTCCGTTTGTACTCATGTAATGTATGCGATAAATTCTTGGTTACGTGTGAGGTTTGGGATCCCTTCAACCGGTTAAACCACTCCCCCGCCAAATGCTGTGAATTGACAGCTCCAAAGCCTTGACCCCAGCTCTTATCATGCGTTTATATTAAATGTCGTAGTCAATGTAATGTATTGAAGTGTTAAGGTAATACGTCATTTTCATTTAAAGAAGACTACTGGAAACACATTGTCATTTGCAAATGTTGTTTGCGTTGCACTATTTCTAAGCAAACATCTTCAATATTATATCCGTATTTCTCGTACAAATGAATCAAAAGAGTGAGAACATGTGTTTAATCAAAGATTCCTATGCTCTGATCCTAGTTTAATTATTTGTTCACTATAACATACATGTTTAGCGTGCCATAAAGAAAAGATTTGATAATCATCACATTTAGTACAGAATTCTCCGTTAAGCAGGTTCTGAAAACGCAATTAGATGATGAAGTTTTTATGTGCTGCTGGTATTGCCGTCATAGATTTTTAATTCAGATAACACACGAGTATTCTGTTTTAATCATGAAATGATAGTGGTTGATGATGAAGTATTCAAACCATGGTTTCCAAACTCTTTTAGATCTATCGTAGAAGATGCACTTGTTATATAAACGCTTTAACACGTTGAACAAACAGCTGACTTTTAATTGATGGTATATGTATGATTCATAAATAAAATGCCCATGTATTCACAGACGCATAGGCATGGTGGGACATGATGTCTCCATGTATTCACAGACGCATAGGCATGGTGGGACATGATGTCTCCATGTATTCACAGACGCATAGGCATGGTGGGACATGATGTCTCCATGTATTCACAGACGCATAGGCATTGTGGGACATTATGTCTCCATGTATTCACAGACGCATAGGCATGGTGGGACATGATGTCTCCATGTATTCACAGACGCATAGGCATTGTGGGACATGATGTCTCCATGTATTCACAGACGCATAGGCATGGTGGGACATGATGTCTCCATGTATTCACAGACGCATAGGCATTGTGGGACATGATGTCTCCATGTATTCACAGACGCATAGGCATGGTGAGACATGATGTCTCAGACTGAATTGATACTTTTTCACAAGAAAACATCTTAATGTACGTGATGTGGTAGAAATTATCGTAGACAATATAAAAACCCACATGACTGGTAAGACTCGTGTTCTGTTATAAATAAACGCGTTGATAATATTTCAAGGCTTGAGCTCCATTAGTTTCACCCATAAGAAATGTATCACTGTAATGCACGGGGTTAAACGTTCAAGTTAACCCAATATTGTTAAATTATATTTCCATTTGTTTACCATGCATACGTTTCCAAACGTCAATGACAATTATTAATTTCGGGATTCGTTTTTATGCCATCTCTGCGATTGTATTATTCATTGAATAAAATTTAGGATTGCACTAATTATTATAAGTATGTGTAGTGTCTCAACACTTAAACCAAGTATCATTAAACGTTCGTTAGTTGTTACGACAGACAATCTTTTAGTCTGTGGTGTATGTCGCTCAGTTGGAATAGAACGTTCGGCAAGCATTTTTATTCGGACGCCTTAAATCATACTAAGTGATTCTGTCCTTCATTTTAAAACAAGGCTTCATGTTGATAAACTTCTGTTGTTTCTTTTGCCTCAGAACATTCACCACGTACCCAGCTACCCATACTTTTACATAGTTCACAAAACATTTAAAACTGAGTAAGATAAGTTTTTGTTGGAGAAAACTACAGCATCAGATAAAGTGCCAACAGTTTCGTACACCTTTTAATAGTTTAATATGTTTTGAATTGTAAAAACACATTTAATCCGAAATATAATATTTTTTCTTAGACCGTTTTATGTGAAAAACGTTCCTAAAAACAAATTTCGTTCGTAAAACTATAATGTTATTGGCAAAAGCGACAAGAAATATTGGGATTCCATTATTTTTGTTTATAGACAATTGTGTAGCAAGCATTGTCTTCGCTTGAATAAACGATAAAATCTTCTTAATTCGAGGTAAAACATACCGGATGAAAGGGCATACCATATGCATCCTTCATAAAAAAATCGGATGATATACACATGAACATAATACAAAATAGGCGTAGATTTCAATGACAAATCATTGATTTGCAATTGGTTACTTGCCATAAATAAAGGACCACAAACGTGTTTATAATAAGAATGCAATACTGCTGGAGCAACTGGAGTTTCACTTCTTTATATTAGTTTTAATCAACATATTATCATGTAGAAACATAGTACATATCAATCGGCAGTCGACATTTGTGACGTGATACGTAATGCATATACATGCGCTAGTAAACACCAATTAGCATTGTCATTGCAAAAGATGTAAATTATCATTTACGCCGAAGTATTATATGTGGCCCTGCAACACATGAGAACATTAATCACTTCGAGTACCACAATAAACGGTACCATTATTTTAACTTACATCCATCGAATATACATGTAATTATGTTTTTCAAACATCAAAGTCAATGACGGGACATAAGGGAATCAGTGGAAACAGATTAATACAATAAAGAACCGATAGACGTGTACTTGAAGAACATGTTTGGAAAATGTGTGGACAATACTTTTAACTGAATGAGCAACATCAGACCGTGGATACTATTAATTTCTCTTAAGAGACGAGATAACGAAGTATGTGTTGCAAGAACGCTTGTTTTGTGAGTAAGACTAAGTACCTCTGTGACTTTTCCTGATTGTATCTAAACACAATATAAATTCAACGTTATTTAATACGGCTAAATTGAACCATGAAGTTCCTTCTGTTTAGAGGTCGCGAAGCTAACATACACACTGCATCGATGAATTAATATCGATATATACCAGGACAAAATAATTTATATTATCGAGTTGTTTTATTAAGACTTATATTGTGAAAAATGTATGTTAGTTAACTGTACTTGCCTTCCAATTCAGATATGTATAACATATTGAATGAGGTACTTTTGACATAACTATCTATATCTTTACGAGACAGTAATGATATGTGAGAAGGCATTGTGAAACACGTGTCAATATGGCATAAAGGCGTTTATACTAAAGACAAAAAATATCCTAACTCTGCAATTTATTTAAATTCCATCAAACTGTTTATTTGTCCAGAACACGCATGTATCATTTAAATTATTCTAATTAATTAATAATTAAAATCAGACATTTTTAACAAATATTCCAGTTTACTAATTGTATTCAAAATATTGGAACCAATATCACTCAAACAACACATTCACTTCGTACAAAAATATGGTTTCGATAATACACTTTAAAAATGGGACTACTGTAGGAGGCAGAAAATAAAAAAAAATGAATTTGTAACTCAGTGTGTAACACGATGGGGCAGCATGGGCATGAATGACGCCCCGGGATCCGTAGCCATGATGAGTTGTCATAAACTGGTGTGAAACAACTTAAGATCTGTCAGATGCATCGTCGAGGTGACTAAATAACCGAGCTGCAAAACAAGCACCATTTTGTGCTATATTATATCATTATAGCATATACATAATGTTTACGGTATTTCTAGGTTCATTGCGAGTTCTTAGTTTCTGGACTCACACATGCCAGTTCGTACATACTTAACGGTTCAATCTGATCCAAATAATAAGACATGTCTGATTGCAATTATTTGGACTATGGATCATTCTGTATCCTCTGGGATGGAACACGAGGACACATGAAACAAACACTATTCGATGGACATAATAGTAAACGGAGAAAAAAGTTTATTAGCTATATATGTATTTACACTTCGTGAAAAGAGAATATAATGTGGTTCATTAAAATCATTTATAAGTAATTTGTATAGCTCTCTTCGAAGGCGATTTACAAATGTGTTAAAAGCTCATTCAGAAAAACAACGATATATAAGCAAAATATATCCTACTTAGACTTGGCACCTGAACTTGATTATAACGCTTTGGCAAAACTGCTGCCTCTTAACAGAATAAACCGTATTGGTTCTGTGAACGATCATTTCATACTAAATAAATCCGTGCAAACACCTATACAAACAAGCCCATCACATGTTTGCGATTTACTTTTGCTTATGGCTTACGGTTTGTTTATTTGCTAACTGTTTGCTAATCGACGTACAATATGCATGTTATAATAATGACAGACGAGATCTGCTTGTTATTGCGTCGCGCCAGCCATCGTTCAATATTGTGTTATTAATTATGGGCTAAGCAGGAAGGTTTGGGATCCGTTCAACCGATGTAAAGCCCCAATAGTTTGCATTGACCGTTCAAGGGCCGTGACCCCTGACTTAATCATGATTCTTTAGTTAATATTGCATTTGATGTATTGCCATAAGTTTTGTGAGCAATGTTTTTATTTTTTCCTGAAATAACGTAAGAAAGGACACAAAATTCGCTTAAAGAGTTGTTTCTGGCATTGCACTATTTATATACATTTTTGACGCAAACGTCTCTTATGTAATATCCGTATTTGTCGTAAAAATCTAAATTAAAAATATATTTGATTGCTTCATTGATAATTAATACATATATGCTTTTTCTCTTTGTTTAATGCAAATTGTCTCGCAACCTCAACAAAATGATAATCCGTGGAGTAATTATTTAAAGAATTTAAATTAACGCATTAAGCGTTCACATATCGTTTTAATGTTAAAATGCATAAAATCATCAGAAAAGATTTTTAAATCTTTCTTAAGTCGTTTTATTCATGATGTATTTGTCGCTGAATTGCACGACACTTGTGGAACACAGCGTTTCTATGCTAAACTGAGACGACACTTTACGCACATGCTTTAAAACCCCTTTTCACAGAGCATAGCCCATATATATATTCTGCGAACGATTGGCTTTGGTTTGCGACATCGACCGTATTATAAGGTACAATACCAACAGTTCACAAACCAGGAATGTTGCATATGCCGCTAGTGATGTTTTGTTCTATCTTCGACTAATTTAATATTACTTTTCTTATGTGACGAGAAACGGTGTCCATTAATACACTGTCTGCTGGGAAACTGTGGAAACTGACTGATACAAGAGTATCCAGTAAAAAAGGGCATCATTTTAATCTTCGCTTCTTCTTATGTGATTTGATTCTTGTATTTATGTATGTTTTTTTATCAGCCATAATAAAAACATTATAAACACATTTTATTTACTAGTATCAAAACGTTTTAATTTCGATTCGTACGAGGAATGTTCTTGTGATGAAGAACTTGTTTGCTTTACTTTATAGAGCATGACAGATTTTTACAATATCACAAACGGGTTTCATCTGCCTTGGTTCTAACAAGCGGCATTTAGTGAAAGCGCTTTCAAGTAAACACACGAAGAACAACCAGGACAGGATAGCCAATCGCAAGCATGTGACTGGCACACTGCCCATCATAAATTAACAATGTAATTCATTACACTAAACTTACCATACATTCAGGATTTTCACGGATGTACTTATCCTCACTCTAAAAAAGCTTACACATAAACAAGGTATTTTGAACTGTTAAGAGGGTTAACTTTTGTTTAGTTTTACATTAAAGTATAATTCATTGGCAACTGGTGAGCTATACTTGGCATAAAGCTAAGATATGTATCTGCATCAGTGTTTCTCCAAATTAGAGATCACTGACATAGTTAATGTCGTTCCGATGTCAAATGCAAACATTTACGTTACGTCAAACAATTTGCACACAATATAGATATGAATCACATAACGTGCTCCAATACGATTCTAGATACTGATGGTTTCTTCAAATCATCTGCCATGTATTTCTGTATGTTTATTTATTTCCTTTACAAAGATTTGGGTTGACAGCAGAAACAAAGACATTGTTGCTACGGTTTCGAATCACTTATAAGCTATTAAGCTAAATGGCTTTGAGATTTACTGCAGTTATATACACAGCATTCAAGCATAGTGACAATTTAGATACTCATAATCACTTATACGCTATTAAGCTAAATGGCTTTGAGATTTACTGCAGTTATACACACAGCAATTCAAGCATAGTGACAATTCAGATACTCATATTTCGTTCTCGTGCTCTCTCTTGAGAATGGTTATTATCGGCAAACTGATGTTGCTGATTCAGTTAAAATAATCTCGTCTTCCCACGTTTGAATTGTTATTTTGATTTCGTCGCTTAGTCTCTATGTTATCATACATTTACTTTAAGGAAAATTGCTTAGTTTTATTTTGTTTGTATATCGCACATCATAATTAAAATCAATTTGTTAAATCAACATATCTAACGGTATATCTCTAGCGTATTTTAATCCAAGCAAGGACTTTGAAACCAACCCATCTATATATTATAAATGTAATGCTCATAATTTACCTTGCGTAACACATCTTCGATCATGTTGTTGAAACATGCTGTACTAGTGTGTGTCCGAGACCAAAGTTTGTCAACTGTGTTTTATTGAAACTTCGAATGCAGTTGATTTTGCGAACCCGAACCAATCGTTCGCAAAACTTTTCTACTCTTAAAATGTATTGAGCCAACGTCATAGAGACGCTGAATAAATAATCTCCGATAACTCACGTGTGTTATCATATGGTAAACCCTAGTTATATCAATTTATTACATAATTTTTTTATTTTTCCTGTGTTTTAATATCGTAGCCTGTATTGTTTTATTGCTTAAGTTTCTTACAGCATTTTTATTTATATCACACATTTTTAGATTATTAATCCTTTAATTAATGCTGCATAAAAGTATTAATCACTCTTATTTTTATCAATTGCATGTATATTTATATGTTTTGTACAACGCCATTGAATATAATTATATAAATTGGCGTTTCATCAAATTAGCAAGTTTCAAGTTTAGTTTCAAGTTATTATAGTCTCAGATTTCAGGATTCGGTTGTAAATATTTATGTAAGAACTGACACGAGTGGGATGTGAACTTTACTCATGACTTTTAACTTTTGAAAATGTCCATGGCGGTACACATGTTTATCGTCACGACCATGATTAAAGACATCCGACATCGCGTTCCATTATTTTTAGCGAAACATTAATTGCAACTGGAAATTTTAAAGCATGAGCAAACAATATGTGTTTATGCTTGGTTACTTTTGAATAATGAAACAATGGATTATTTGTAGATGTGGCGAAAACATTTTCCGTAAATACGAAATATTAGATGTGGTAGAACACGAATATATACAAAAAACATTTGCTCAGTATGTCAGCTGGCGATATTTATATTCGGTATTTGAAATATTATTATGTTTGAGAAATGTTTACGAGCTGTCAAATACATAAGGTTTACATGCATCAGACTTCCAGAAGATAAGCGGCCAATGTTAACCTTACCCAAACATGAATACCCATCCAAAAGAAATGCCAACGACACGGGACCAGAATCGATAGATCAAGCAGTATGCGGGACATCAGGGAGGTAACGAATTCAATTATGAAGACACGCTTATGACGATGTAATTTGATTTGTATAGACATAACCAATAGTGTGATCATTCCTTCAACGAAAGATTTTCATTCGATGCAGAACAAACACAAAACTGTAAGCTGTTTGACTCTTAATAGAAATACATTGTTTAAGTTGACACAGTATTTATTTTAATGTTTTTCAACCTAATAAGGTGTATACGTTTTTAGCTCTACTGGCCGAAGGCCTGAAGAGCTTATGTTATGGCTTGGTTTCCGTCGTCCGTGCGTGCGTGCGTGCGTGCGTTAGACTTTTTCTTGTTTACGCGATAAAGTCCACAGTTTTCATCCGATTCTTTTCAAACTTGTTCAGTGTCTTTATATTAATGAGGACTCGAACCCTATTGAAAATGGGTCATATCAGAGTAAAAAGTCAAGAATTATCTCCCCTTGAATTTGAGAAAATTGTGAAATACGGCTTGTTTACGCAATTAAGTCCACAGTTTTCATCTAATCATTTCCCAACTTGCACATTGTCTTTATCTGAATGATGAGTCAAACCGTATTGAAAATGAGCAATATCGGAGTTATATGTCCAGAATTATCTCCCCTTGAATTTGAGAAAAAAAGAAAATCTTTAACATTTGCCATAATTTTTGCAATATTGAAGATAGCAACTTCATATTTGACATGCATGCGTATCTCACGGAGCTGCACATTTTGAGTGGTGAAAAGTCAAGGTCATCCTTCCAGGTCAAAGCATAAAAAAATCAAAGCGGCGCAGAAGGGGACATAGTGTTTCCGACAAACACATTTCTTGTTTGTTTACATATAAGTTCTATCCTTTTGAAACTTCAACGGTGTTTTATATCATCAAGGGCCAGAACCCCATTGAGAATGAAGACAATTTGTCCAACTTATTGATGAAAAGGAGCCATCTGAAAATTAAATTTTACGTTTCTTCTTGTTTATGCGATAAATTTCCCATTTTGGGTCTGTTTATTTAAAACTTACTCAGATTGTTCATACTATCAAGGGCTTGAGTCATATTGATTCAAGCCAGTAGAGCGATTCAGGCCCTCATGGGCCTCTTGTTACTTTTCGAGTCGCCTGAAAGATTTGTATTGTGGACAATACCGTGGGCCTGACCGCGTTAACCTTACGTTTGAGTATAGTTATTCTAGTTAACCCTAAGTATGAAACGTTAAACTCGAATTTTCTATAATACTTTATTCAGCAATTTTAGGATGTGGATAGAGATGCCTAATGAAGTTTCGCATCAAATATTGATTTCAACAACTGCATATCTTATCCAGCGAAATGAATAACATTATTTCAGCAAATGTAAATTAATAATGAAATTAAGCACTTAATTGTTTCCATTCAAAAATGCCATGTTTATTCTTGTAACTGTCATCCATCAAAATGAATGTTGAGCGCTAAGCCTCTTCAGAGAGGTTTCCAGTTAAGGACATGACGTCGTTTTTTACTAAAGACGTTTGCAGGTTTATTGCATATATTTTAAAGAATACTACTACATATGTATATTTAACAAAAACGTTTACATACAAAAACAGACGAAAAGTACATGTTATATAATTTTGAAATAATTGAAACATATTTTAAAGATCGACACACATAGATCGCGAGACGCAGTATGATAAATGTGAGTCCAGCCTCATTCAAATTATTATTATATCGATTGATAACTTGAAAACATTATAAGTAAAGCTTCGTTTTTGAAAGTATGCATATCTGTAAGCACATTACATAATACATAATATATTTTAAAATCAAAACGCAAAACCATGGGTTGTTTTTGATACAACTGGGATCATGGCTCAGTAAAATTGACATTTTTTTAAACGTTTTGCGTCTATAATATAGCGCTAACACCAACTTTAAATCCCATTAAGCCTTTTCAAAATTATATTTTCAATGTTCACCAACACATTCATTCAGCAAACAATGTAATTACACTGCTATTGTATATAAGATCAGAAATCTTTCAATGAACCACATTGTAATAGAACCGAAAGATGAAACTGTCGCTTCCGTCAGAGGATCGATACCAGTATAAGACGGTTTCATCGACCAATGGTTTAGATAGCATTTAATGAGGAATGTTAAAATGGCTCCTGTTTTGTTTTTCATATAGCCGCGGTAGCAAACCTATGCTGTAGATTATTGTAACATTCATAATACAATTAATACAATTAATTAAGACCACAATGTAATACAAACCATGCGCTTTGCAGAACACCCGATAAAAAAAACACAATACAAGATATGTAATTGATGGACTTGATTCAACTCGAATGAATATTCTGAGCGTGTTATGATCAACTTAATATAATACTGTGTTCCAGACACTGAACACAGAACATACCCATGTTGACCTGGGAAAATAATAAGATAATTTTCAAGGCATTGTATATAGTTCGTATCTTCTATGAAGAACCGGCACGATATATTTTGCTTGAAATAATACACGGTTAATTATTGTCAAATAACTCAGCAGCTTTGACTATCTCATTGAGAATGGAAATTAAGTTTTGTGTGTTGTTAATAAGACTATTTAAATTAATTTCTATTTAAAGCTATATGCTAAATGTCATTCGTTTCCGCTAACATTTAAAAATAAGGAAGCTAGGTCGTTTGAACTGTTTTGTCTTGAACATTTTCAACTTTTCCCAATTAAATATGGAATGCAGAAGTCTTGCAAAAATCTTTTTTAAATTCTTTCCTTAGCTAATGTAAGTTCATATAAATTAAGCTAATATTATCGAATATAGCGAACACGATCACAAACTTAATAGTTATTTTTGTGAGCTGACCGAAAATTCAACCGGTAAAGACCAACCAGTTTCGGGTCGGTCCCACACATTCGATTCGGTTACTAAGTCGAAACAAACAGCCGTATTTCGCCTACCAGCACAATGTACTGCAGTAGTCTGTTTCCTAAAAACCTAAACACAGTTGCATTTAGAAATAAATACAATATGATTAGTTAGATAACAGATTGTTTCAGACCTTGATATTTGGTTCTGTCAGCGGTTATTTCAACGTAAAGCGCAATGCATCGTTACGATGAATATTTATTGATAAATAAACAATAGCCTACATTCGCGATGTTAACATATTTCTGTCTTTGATTAATGTTTATAATTTATTACGGCATGTTTGACATTTAAATAATAATTATATAAGTCTCTCAACAGTAAAAAAAACAACCTTATATTCACAAGCTGAACATGAAACTGAAAACATCGATGACGTAGAATCGACACAGAAATGATAAAATAAACATTTCAAACCAACATTCAATTCAGAAAATGTCCTTCAACATGTTGTTAAGCTACATGTCGCAACACACGTTTTTCTTAATACGAACGATTATGTATGTAAATCAACTAATACAAACACACACACCATCTTAAGCATCGCTCCTATCTAAGACTATAAACTTGGTTTAGCTGGTCATTAAAATAAGAGCTTAATGCAGTACATGACGTGTTTCAGCTTAAACGAATCAAACGTCCGTTGTTGTAACAGACAATATGGCCTCGATCGCATTCAATGTAAAGCCTCCGTTTATGATATTGTGTAAGAAGCATCTAACAAGAACTCAAGTATCAGAAGTACCATATGTTACAGTCACCTATTAAAAGTGTATATGCATACGTGTGTTTTCGATACCTGCATGAGAATGTCTTTATTCTCATACACATTACATAGCAAAATTCTAAAAACGCCACCAATATACCTGAACTTTAAAACATAATATTTAATGTACACTAAGATTACCATAGGAATTAGAATGTATGACTTTTCAACGTAATTCTGAGCACACATTCTTTATTCACCGGTAGTAATAAATGTCGCTTAATTTTCAAGTAAATTCCTTACTTTACATTTATTAATATTGGACAGCGACCCACTTGGCGCTTTATGTTTGTTACGTGTTGCAAAGATACATATTTTTGGCATCCACTTCTCATGCAGACGGAATGCCACTTTGGTGTAGTGGGAATTATAGAACGAGAATGATATACAACTTGATACAATTTGTTTTGAATTAACGTCGCTGTCATTTGAGTTCAACAATATAAAGCATTTGACCTTGTTCTTATGCATGGTTCATTTCCTTGTTTGTTTACTTTTAAACGTGATCAAGCCATTATTCAACCTCAGCGTTACCATATACGCACCATTTGATATGACTCACGCTTCATATTGGCGAATTTAAAAATGAATTATTTGTGTTCTTATTTACAAGGAATCTTTCTTGTATGACTGATATGACTGATTAACTAGCGTATAATTCACTAAGAAGACATGAACGAAGGAGTCAATACTTCAAACGAAAAACACCAATTAGAATCATGTCGTGTTTTTAATTTCGAGTTAAGGAACTAGCGTATTTCAATCAGACCAGTATGTTTTTCACTTACTGGCGTAACCTGATACCCGGATACTGTCTGAAAAACAAACAATGAAAAATCGACTTTAATGGATACTGCTAAATGGAATTAAAAAGCTTTTGTTCCCACTGCCCAAAGGCCGTAAAGCGTTTTACTCCAATGAATCAATGTCAATACAGACCAGGACAAATTACTCTTAGCATAATTGAGTTTATTAGGACTTAAAATGTGTAAAATGTATGCATTTCAATTAAGTGCATTTGCTAAACATATATTCTGACATGTATACCGTATTGCATTTGATACGTTACAGACTTCTATTCACATTAATACGAGACAGTAAACAAATGTGAAAATACATTGGACAAACTTATGTACGCATCATAATAATTCAATAAAAACAAACATAATTCTAGATAATCAAAGACAGAAGTCTTCGGTTTGTATTTCTATCGAGGTGCGTGCCATCAACGGAATCCTTATTGATGAAATATTGCCTGATATCTAACAGCGATGTGCGGCACACTACACAAGCCTTTTAGCTTGTTTCGTTTTATTTTCGAACGTACCCATGTGTTACCTTGAATTAAGCATAAACACAAGCTAAGTCA
This sequence comes from Dreissena polymorpha, assembly GCF_020536995.1. Classification (NCBI taxonomy): domain Eukaryota; kingdom Metazoa; phylum Mollusca; class Bivalvia; order Myida; family Dreissenidae; genus Dreissena; species Dreissena polymorpha. The sequence goes on along the minus strand of NC_068356.1, from coordinate 42,281,356 downwards.
CAAAACTCAGCAATCACGTGTGCATGTTGAAGGGAATAAATGAATTTAAAGGGGCTATTTACGTTTTGAAAAATTGACAAAATTTAAAATATTGTTTCAGATTCGCAAATGTTCGTTGTAGTTATGATATTTGTAAGAGAACAGTAATACTGAACATTTACCATGCTCTAAAATATTTATTATATGAATCTTTTGACGATATAAAAACCTAAAAATTATAAAGCGTTGCAGCGCGAAACGATTGAATAATTTTGAGAGTTCTGTTGTTGTCGTTATATTTTGGGATACGACGAGGTTTGCATATATAAAGTATAAAATACTAGTACATCACTAATTGTATGAGCACGTATGACCGATTGGTCTAAGCTATATACTTTTACTCCAGGGGTCAGGGGTTCGAGCCAAGTTCAGCGTTATCTTTTTTCTTTCTTTATTTTTATTCTTGATTATTTACTGGAGCTTTTTAGATCCACTGTTGACATTTATCAATATAAACTATTTAATGACCATTTTCAATACATGCCAAAACCTGTGAAAAGGCCCCTTTAATTAAAAGGCAAACACAGATGACACAGATTGTATTTCCCGAATAGGCTCCAACAGGTTGTATATATTGAATGTACTTGAGAGCCATTTTAAAGATTTTTAATCTGAATCGCCCGCATGCATGTTAGTATGTAATTAGCTGCAGTTGTTCTCACAGCAAATCACACTTATATAGTGTATGTGACACGCTGCAATAGCGAAAGTGTCGTCTATTTTGATTAATTAAAATAGTCGGGCCGGCTTAACCTATCAAGTAAAAATAAGCTCAAGGGCAAGATCCTATTGAGGTTGGATGATATGGGTGAATTGAAGAAGTTATAATTGACACATGTATAAGTATCCGTTTTATGTAGAAAGCGGTGTTGGTGTTGAAAGAAATCATTTAGTAGCCCATTTAAATACTTTAAACGTTGGTTGTTAATGTCAATTTCAGGTTTGTTAGATAGACAATAGGTTTCAACTTCAACTGTGTGAGATATGAGTTTAAGCAAATGTTTCAAGTTCTAAGCAAAACCTCTAAGTAAAAATCTCATCTGTCGCGGTCGGACGGCTTGTATTATTTTAAGTGCAGGTTGGGTTAATAACAAAAAGCACTTGACCTAAGATGATAAGTTAGAACTGGAAATAGTCCTCAGCAGAAAAATTTAAGTATTCGTGTAATTGAGCAAGCGATGTTCTAGTTAACGAAACGGTAGACCTTTAAAGTGTGGACGTTTTCAATTATCCGAAGTCCAAATAAGTCCAAAGTCATGGTGAGGTTGGATGATACGAGTATAGAATGGATAGTCATAATCGAAACGTGTTTAAATATCAAACTGTGTAGCAAGCATTGTCTGTGCTTGACGAAACGATAAAATCTTTGTACTTCGAGGGAAACAATACCGGATGTAAGATCACTCTATATGCCTCCTTCATTAATCAAAGCGCTGTAGGCTCTAAAGGCTTGTGGCTAGATTGAGTGTGCTTGGGAAAAAGTATTGTCCGAATTTCTCGCTTTGTCCGAATTTATACGACGCTAGCAGTTGGGTGCAGAAGCTCAGAGACTCCAAGAAAAGACAATATTTGTGTATATACTACACTGTACATAGACGATTGAGGATTACACGATGCTAGTGGTGGGAACGATAACCTTTTGTTCAACTATACAGATTTGGTAGAGGTTCTTCTACATAGGCGGTGAAGATATACAACAACATGGTCTCAAAACTGTTATTGTTGGCGTCAAATAAATCACTTTCAATAGCATAAAATAGCTTTTTATTATATATAACGGATCAGAAAAACACTCATTGAGGTCGCACTAAAGTGCGGCGACTAGTATGTAATACGTTTTTTTTTCGCTTATGGGAGGAGAAGTTATTTTACGGATCAATGTATATGTTTATGTTGTCAGAATATCTTGCATAGTGGTGATTTTTTGTGTAAATAAGTGTAAATAAGTACTGCATTTGTACGTATTACATTTACTACAACATTTATTGCCAATAATGCAAAGCTAATACTTTTAATTAATAACTGATCACAGGGACTGGGTAATAATAAAAGATCACAGGCACTGGGCAAATACGCCAACCGGTGAAACTTTCTGGTTTTGTATAAAAAGAAAACTTCTTTGTTCCACTATCCTAGCAACCACCTAGTTACTAATAAAGGCGCTATAGAGCGCGACACGTATTATTAATTGTAATAATGAGTCTTGATAAAGGAAGCAGTCGCTTATCAATGAGGAGCACCATCACAGCACCCCAGTCTCATTACTATCAAGTCCTCCTACAGGTTTTGTTAAGAACCACATATAGAAGGCCGCAGCACTGACCCTTATCTTGCCAGTGGTATGGACCCTTTGGTATGGACCTTTAACCCCGCTCACTATCCAGCGTTTTAACTTCCGGGTTTAAATTTAAACCGACTATTAATAGCTTATAAATATCTTAGTTAGAACGTGAAGTTTCAATCGATTCCGTAGTGTAGTGGTTATACGCTCGCTTCACATGTGAGAGGCCCAAGGTTCGAGCCCCAGTAAATTAAAATTATTGTATTTGTGTTCTATGTTAACTTTTTGTTTTGATGTAGACATTTTAGTTTAAATAAATATGCTGTTTTATTTTAACCATTTTTTGTTTTTATTATGCCCATGAAATATATGTGTGTGAGGGTGGGGCGGGGGGTTCGTTAACACATTAAAACTTTTACAATGTTTTTATATCAATGAGTACTCAACCCCTATCGTAAATGAGCAAAGTAAGAATAAGTTCAGAATCATCTTCCCTTGAAGTTGAGAAAAATATGAAATTACGCTTACAAGATGAAGCAGATTTTTTTAAACCTACACAGTTCTGTTCCATTTATGAAACTGCACACGGATGCCAGTAAAAAAAGGAAACCAATGTAAATAAAATGAACTTTGAAATATTTGGTGGTTACAACACAAAATCATATATAATGGTTATTTGTGGGTTATAACACAACATCATAGATAATGATTATTTGGGGGTTATAACACAAAATCATAGATAATAGTTATACCAGTATCTTTTTCTATTTTGTTTAAAATAATCGGCCAATATATTAATATTTACAGTAGAAAAAATATCGTCCCATGCAACTTCATTGAGTGTCTTTTACATTGAAATTCCCGACGCCTTTTGATGCTTTGCATCAATACTTATCTTGTACTTCCTCTGTAATGTGTATACAAAAGAAAATCCATGTACCCTGATAAAGAACGGTGTACAGATTGTGTACTTTATCTCACGTAGAACTTTTCGCGCTCGATTTTCGCAGTGAAATGCCATGTTCGGTTACTTCGTCTATTTCTGAAAATGATCGATAATTATTATTTTTTTCATTTTTCTTTTTTCTGGAATGTCGTGTTAACGAAAAATAAAATAACACTATTTTAAAATATGTATATAAATACCAAATATAAGGTTTTCAAAAAACGTTTCAGAAAAAAAATTCTTCTTACTGTCTCCGTAAACACTCGTATCTTTTTTGCCTAGACCCTCAAGTGAAGAACTTATTCTAGAAGTAAACAATAAAAACTCGGCGCCGCAAAGTTTAGCAATTTGCTTCAATAATATTTTGTTACACTTTCTATGAGCCTGTCATGTTATATAGTGAAGTGCTGTATTTATGAGGCGGGTTATTGAGATTTGCGATGAACTACTTTTATTGCGCGTAAATTGGAGTTTTGGGAATTTGGAGTTTGGCAGCCAGCCAATTCGGATAGGCTCAGAAATTGGTATCGTTACTATGGCCTTGGAGCTACGCCCCAGGCCAAAAATCGGATGATAATCACATGAACATAATACAAAGTAAGGGTAGCATCCAAAGAAATATCATTAATTTTTATCAAATATTATTGTGTGAAGTCTTCTCAACTTGAAGTTAAACATACCGGATGAAAGGGCACACCATATGCCTTTTGCATCGAACAAATTGGATTTTTTATTAACACTTGAACATAATACAAAATAGGCGTAGCATCCAAAGACATTATCATTGATTGGCAACTGGTTACTTGCCATAAATAAAGGACCACGAACGTGTGTATAATAGGAAGGCAATACTGCCGGAGCAACGGGGGGTTCACTTCTTTATATACATTTTAATCAACATATTATCATTCGGAAACATAGATGGTATCAATCGGCAGTCGACATGGGTGACGTGATTCGTAATGCACATACATGCACCAGTAAGCACAAATAAGAATTGTCATCGCAAAAGATGTAACTTATCATTTACGCCGAAAAAGGATATGTGACCCTGCAACACACGAGAACATTAATCACTTAGAGTACCACGATAAACGGGACCATTATTTTACCTTACATCGAATATACATGTAATTATGTTTATCAAACATCAAGTCAATGACGGGACATAAGAAAATCAGTGCAAACAGATTAGCTCAATAGAACCGAAAGACGGAAATCTTGGGTTCACATTGCTTTAAATGTGCATGTTGTCTACAAGTAAGGCCATGGTTGTTCATGATACATGTACATTGCCTGATATCAAACCGTCTTAATATGCGCAATGCACAAGCAGTGAATCATTTCGTGCAGATTGTCATATAAACATTACTCATTGGGGCGGTTAAATAAACTATATTAAACATCAGTGTGCGGCAACTACTGACATCGCTGCGTGTACTTGAAGAACATGTTTGGAAAATATGTGGGCGGTAGAAATACTTTTAACTGAATGAGCAACATCAGGCCGTCGATATTATTAATTTCTCTCGAGAGATCGAGATAACGAAAGATGTGTATCTGAATTGAAGGCTTGTTTTGTGAGTAAGACTTGGTACCTCTGTTACTTGTTCTGATCGTATCTAAACACAATGTACATTAAACGTTATTTAATACGGCTAAAATGAATCATAAAGTTCCCTCTGTTTTAGAGACCGTAAAGCTAACATATACACTGCAGCGATGAATCAATGTCGATAAATATCAGTACAAAATGCTTTGTATTATCGAGATGTTTTATTGAGACTTAAATTGTGAAAAATGTATGTTAGTCAACTGTATTTGCCTACCATATTTCTGGTATGTATACCATATTGAATGAGATACGTTTTACATCACAATTCATATCTTTACGAGACAGTAAATATATGTGAGAAGGCAATGAAAAACGTTTGAATATGGCATAAAGGCGTTTATACTTAAATACACAAGTGTCATAACTCAGTAATTTATTCAAATTCGACCAAACGGTTTATTTGTCCAGAACACGCATATATCATTAACATTATTCTAGTTAATTGATAATTAAAATCAGACATTTTTGACAAATATATCAGTTTACTAATTGTATTCAAAATATTAGAACCAAGATAAGTCAAACAACACATTCACATCGTACAAAAATATGTTTTCGATAATATACTTTAACAAATGGGACTTGGGTAGCAGGCAGAACATGAAAACAGATTTAACCTAGTGTGTAACATGATGAGATAGCATGGGAATTAATGCCGCCTCGGGGTCCGTAGCCATGATGAGTGGTGATAAACTGGTGTGAAACAACTTAAGGACTGTCAGATACATGCGCGAGTCGAATATGACTAAATAACCGAGGTGCAAAACAAGCACGTATTTGTTCTATATTATATAATTATAACATATACATTTATGTTCACGGTATTTCCAGGTTCATTCCGAGTTCGCAGTTTCTGAAATCATACGTGCCAGTCCGTACATACTTATATGAACGGTTCAATCCAGTCCAAATAATAAGACATTTTTGAGTGCAATTATTTGGAATATGGATCCCTAATGGGAAAGATCATGAGGACACATTGAACAAATGCTATTGGAAGAACATTAAAGTTAAAGGAAAAAAGTTTGTTAGCTATATTTGTATTTACACTTCGTGGAAAGAAACTATACTGTGGTTCATTAAAATCATTTTTAAGTAATTTGAATAGCTCTCTTCGAAGGCGATTTACAAATGTGTTTAAATCTAATTCCGAAAAACAACGAACTATAAGCATATATATATATCATACTTAGATTTCGCACCTGAACTTCATTATAACGCTTTGGCAAAAGTGCTGCCTCTTAACAGAATAAACCGTATTGGTTCTGTGAACGATCATTTTATACTAAGTAAATCCGTGCAAACACCTATACATACATCCCATCACATGTTTGCGATTTACTTTTGCTTATAGCTTACGGTTTGTTTATTTGCTAACTTTTTTGCTAATCGACGTTCAATATGCTTGTTATAGTAATGACAGACGATATCTGCTTGTTATTGCGTCGCGCCAGACGACTTAATCATGACTCTATGGTTAATATCGCATTTTATGTATTGTCATAAGTTGTGTGAGAAATGTTTTTATTTTTCTGAAATAACGTAATAGAAGACGCAAAATTCGCTGAAGGAGGTGTTTCTGGATTTGCACTATTTATATACATTTCTGACGCAAACGTCTATTATGTAAAATCCGTATTTCTCGTATGAATCTAAATTAAAAATATATTTGATTGCTTCAGTGATTACGTATACCTATATATTTTTTCTGATTGTCTACCCTTTAATTTACGGATAGAACATCATTCTGAATAAACAAAACAAAGCTTTAACGATGGAATCAACCCATATCAGAGAAAGTTAAGTTACAGGTTGAGATTTTTTTAGCAGGAAAGGGTAGAACCTTTAAAGCTCTGTCAGGGCATTCACTAACAAGATGAGCTGTTTCATTGAAGAAACAATTTAAGAGTATGTTATTTTGATTATCTGATAAACATAAGTTTCATTCACATCATAAGTCCAGTATTAGTAAATAATGTACTGGCATGTTCAACGATTGTTTAACGTTGTCATGAAGCACGACGTAGTTGTTATGAGCTGCCCGAATGCAATCTCGTGTTTGCTCGTAAATGTACGGATATCGTCGCGAGAAACGCACATGGAATTTATAGTGACACAACATAAAAATGAGCATTTTGTATCTCGTAAAGTCTATGTTGCTACAAGGAACATGGGTTTACTTTATTTAACGATTTTGAGTATTCATGTTGCTTTAAAAGAACATTAAGTATTAAACTTCTCTGCAGACCCCCAGAGATGCGGTAACTTCGTATATACGGGTATATAGGGGTGTGCCAAAAATATGGGGTGTGTTTTTCGACTCAAGTTATAGATATGGGTATTGTTTTGAGCATCTAAGTATAGACATGGGTATTGAAATTGAAATTTGCTTGTATATACATGCATATAGATTTGAAAGTATCAGTATCAAAATGTTTAAAAATGCTAAATCGAAATCTTGATTTTGTAAATAAAGCTATGCTTTTTGTATGATACATATAAGAAATTTACAAATAAACATATAATAACAAATTCAATAAGTATACTGTTTTGATATGATAGAGATAACATTTGTAGAATGAAATGTGCCCACTTTATCAAATTATAGTATTGGGGCCAGTTTATCAAAATTCTTGTATTCTTGGAAACTTAACTCGCTCTTATTAGATTATGAAGTTTTCATATACTGTTTGGATTGGCGGAATAGATTAAAAATGTAGATAGCATACGCGGAGTTTGTTTTCAATAATGAATTTATGGTGGTTGGTTATGAATAATTCAAATACTCGTTTAGAACAGTCTAAGAGGATTCATTTGTTATATAAAACGCTTTATCACTTCAAACGAAACACTTCCAAGATAATTGATGACTTATTTATAATTAATAAATTAAAATTTCCATGCTCTCATAAGTGAAATCTGATGTATGATAAATAAATTATACTTTTTCAACAAAACACATCTGAATGTACGTGCAGTAATAGTGATTATCGTACAAATATCAGATCTTCCACGCTCCAACGTATCTGGTACTCGAAATAAGCTGTAAAAGTTTTTTTTCCTAACATACGTACATGTGTTGCGAACGTTAAATGGTTTTAGTTTAATTAGTTTCAGCCATTAGATATATATCACTATTATGTACGGGTTTATTCCATTAAAGTGAACAAAATGTTACTGTACTAATTGTTGACAAAACCTACGGCACCACGTGCCAATAACCATTATTAATTGCTAGGTGTCCGGCTACCTATTCACCCTGTATTACATTTTATCTATTTTAAAATATTTTTTAGTATACGTATACTAATTTACATCATACGAGATGAAATATGGTTCAAGTACACCCAGATAAGGATAAATGTTAATATACGATCTTGCATGAGTGGTCGTTTTGTATTGAATTTATTTAAACGAGTCATCTAAATAAATATAAAATGAGGCTTGCCGAGTTTTTATCTTTATTTAGATGACGAGTTAAATAAAGTCAATACAAAATGACCACGACTCTAACATTCTATTTATAACATGACCAACAAATTTTCTTTTTATTGTATGGTCTTTTCACTGTTTATTCACAATGTAAAAGAGTTTAACTGAAGAAATTCGCTGGAAGAATGACGTCATTTCACAAAAATGACGTAATTTCACAGTTATACAACTAGTGTAATAACACGCGTGTAATAAACAAAATTGAGCATTACGTTATTTCACTCTTGGAGCGTAGGTCATGTTATAAAAATATGTTATTGAATGCAGCATCAACACGCTCAACACACATGGTGCCTTCGGTTGGCGTCTTCAACTGGGTGCTGGTGAGCCGTTTGGATTCTTAAAATCATTATTAGGAGTTTTAAAGAAACGGAGACCCTTCTAAACAAATCAAGTTCAATTTGCTCAAGGTCAATATCCCAGTGAGGTTGGATTATACGGGTGGATTGAAGGCGGTCATAATCAACACATTTTCATCCGTTTGATGTAGCAAAGTAAGACAAAGTAATAGGTATCCATGCGATATTGAAAGCGATATCAGTTTTCGACGAAACGGAAACGCGTTATAACATGTCAAGTGTGGAAAAATTTAATTACCTGAAGTGCAAATTAGGTCAAAGTCAAAGTGAGGATGGGTGACATGATTAGATATGGAATGAGCATGATCAAACGTTTGCAAGTATAAAATTGTGTAGCAAGAATTGTATTTGCTATATAAAATCTCCTTAACTTTTCACGCAGTAACTAGGTAAAGACGAACGGTCGAAAGGAAAGCTATATACCTCTTGAATCAAACTGTCTGATCTTATAATGCAGCCATTACATACAATAATGAAAGAAATCTGAGAAATATCGTTTATCTTCATCAAATATTATAATATTCAGGCATAACCAGTCTATGTCGGCAGTCAAAACACGGGTATCGTATTACGTATTGCACATACACAGGAATGTTAGATGAAACCTTCATTGACATTGGTATAGACATATAAATCATTGACGCAGAAATATAACAATGGGCACTGCAACAAATGAGAATTATCATCACTAAGACTTCCACAATAAATACCATTCGTTTATGTAATGTTATCAAACATCAATGAAGACAACGACGTGGTATAAGACAATACGTAAAAACATAATAATACATTACAACAGTTCGACGGAAATCTTTCGTTTTTATTGCTTTCGAGTTGCAGGTTATCTACATCGTTTAAGATGGTACATGTACATTGCCTTCTATCGAACCGTATTCAGATGCGAAATACACCACCAAATTGCATGCAAATTGTAATGTAAAATATACTCATGGGGACTATAAAATAAACTTGAAATGTTGAATCATTACCAGGGCTCTTTCCCGAATGCAGCCATCACAGACATCGCTGCTTTTAATTGAACGCTATAACTTAATAACACGGAAATAATTGATGTGGGCGGACGAAATGATATTAACTGAAAGAAAAAAGCAACCTCAGACCGTCGATATTATGATATATCTCAAGAGATCAACAGAAATAAAGATGTGTATCTGAATTACCAGTACGCTCGTAGTGTATAACAGCAGTCAATCCTAAAGCCATTTAACTTAATGGTGTAATACTGATTCACTACCATAACAAAATGTCGGTGAGATGGTCGTCAGAATAGTTTTTGGTTCCATGTATATGTTCTCTTCCCACCTGTTAGAACAAAAGCACTGCAAAAAGATCAAATGAAAAATAAAAATCACATGATCAATTACATAATTATATGCTCTGCAAATATAGTTTGACCTTGATTCCTGGCAATTTCCTTCAAGTCATATTAACTAAGCTATCGGTAATAGACTTGCACGAGCAGTTGTCAACCAAATAAGCTGCACATCACTTGTTATACTATGAAAAGTGTTGCCTCTTAACAGGACGAACAGTCTTGGTCCTGTGTAGGCTTGTTTGTGGGTGGGACTAAGTATATATGTGAAAACTGTTAACATACAATTATTTGTGTTCTTTAATATGCATTATTTATCTTTGATTATACAACTAAACAACGCGGCGATGACATGTTTGCCATTGCTTTCCTTAGCGACGTACGTGTACGCTGCGTATTAAAACACAGTAAGAAGTGAGCCATGTATTTTACCGTCATTTAAGCCTTAACACAGGCAAACATATTTTATGAGACATACTGATTCCCTAAACGACTTGCATGTCAAAACATTTCTGATTTACAAAGAGTTTCTATCGCTGTGTTACCATCAGGGTGAGAAAACTATATACAATTATTAAATCATTATTGGCGCAAAGATATATGACACATACATTCACAATACCCCCACACAACCATGTAAAAACCACACAATCCATTTCTAGAAATGAGAAAATATGAATTTGATGAACATGTTTGTGTGGTTATTATGCATGAATTTCGTATCTTTGTTGTGATATAAAATTGATGGACATAAAAAGCCAAATACTAAAACTTCTTATTTTATTGAACTTCAAGACAAGTAATTTATGACGTTGAAATTGCACTTATGTAAACATATCAGTTGATACAGATCACCATTTCGAATTAAACGTATAAAATAATACAGAAACCGAACCATATCAGACAAAGCTCCGAGGACATGCTAGTCTACTTTTCTGGTTAGTCTACAATTGTATTCGTCCTCAATACGTTTGCAAGCTCAAGAAATATTGCGGCTGAAACATATGCATTAGATCCACGACTAGCTTTACTCAGCACATATGATAAGATCAGTGTTGCTGCATCAGGCGCATATACAACAAGTCTCATTGACAATAGCAGCTACAGCAACCTGGCAAGGTCTTACATTAAGTTGCCGAGTGGGTCAGCAATTGCATCTGATAAGTGTTACTTGCGTAGAAACATACAAACTGGATGTGTACATTCACAAAGGAAGTTTTTGACAACACAATGTCGGCTTTCAAACTGATTATTGCATTGAATAATGCATGACTTTATACATTATTGAATTTGGACACACATTTTTTGTTTCAGTTGGCTATGTAAAGACGTTGTATAACTGCCAACTATTTGCACCATATTTCAGATTCGAGACGTAAGCATAATTTTCCTTAAGCCCGGCTTATAATCGCAAATAAAGTTTCAGTTGTTTTGAAGGCATTTTTTTTATATTTACAATTTCCTTGATCGAAAGTTTATTTAAAGACAGGACAACAGACAACGCAATGTTGTTTATTGCGACCGACCAGCATTCGATCTTATGTATTGTGAATTATTTTTGAATTTGTGTATACATTTTGTGTTGTTGCTTTTTCATTGACAACTTCATTAGATACAAAATAACTTATCAAGAAACCTCCATGCTATGTTTACATATTATTTTATCCAGGGAATTATCTTCTTACAATAAACATATACTTTTTCAATGAATTGTACAGCAGTACATTATTTGTACCATTCATTTTATACACGACCAAGATATAAAGCGCAGAGAAGAACACAATACTATTGTGTGTATTATTGCGCAGAACTCCCGTAATGACATGATGAATTTAACTGATAACATCACTTGCTTTGATTGGCTGATTAATTTTTCATCCGTTGTTTTATTGTCGGCATCGATTTTGAATTCAGAGGAAACCACGAGACTATAAGGGTCGCGTCGAGCTACCATGCCCGAAATAAAGTCACGCAAGGTGTCGCGGTCCCAGTAGCGAACATTATGACTGCTCATCATACAAAATGATGCAGATAAATACCTGGTGCTACATCGCTTGGATATTTCCTCATGCCTATTTTCAGTTTATTAAGCGGAGAGGTCAGGATTGTATACATTATTATTAAGTTTTCAACACTTAATGCAAGGCTTTTTTGAATGTCTAACTTATCTTGTATTTTATATAATAATTTATATAGTTTAAAAAAGGTTGTCTGAACTAAAAATTAACTTTAGCAGAACAGAACAAATATTTTATTCGCATTTTACAGCTCATCGCTATCAATATAACAGTCAAACATTAAATTGAGCAACCTAGCAATAACTACACTAACTAAATAAAATCAATTCATACATGCAAACTTAAATGTTCATTCATGTATAACGTAATAAGTGCAATATGTAAAGTGAAACATGAAGAATCCGCAAGAAACTTGACAGTATCAGCGGCAAACGTCTAAATGTACGTGCAGTACGATACATTCACGAGGTTATATCGGATCTTCCTTTTCTATTATGTATTGATGTTTAGCGCATTATATTTAAATGGGCATACATGTTTTTTTCTCATGAGCTACGCGTTAATTATGTAACAATGAAGTGAATTCTAATATTCGAGATTTTCCGCAAACACCGAAAGTAATTATAACCAATTTACGTATTGAGAAAGGTTTTTTATTACGTTTTCGACCATACTTTTTAACAGCCACTATCTTTTTGTTTTATGCAAATTATCCCGCTACTTAACAAAATGATAATCCGTGGAGTAATTATTTCAATAATTTAATTAACGAACTAAGCGTTTACATATCGTATTAATATTAAAATGCATAGGCGTTTAATTTGTGAAGTTTTTTCGTCGCTGAATTTCAAAACACTAGTGGAACACAGCGTTTCTAGGATGTCTTTAGTCATGTACATATCGGGTTCAAAAGTTCAAAGTATCGCGTGTTCGATTGTGCCGCCTTGGACAGATTCAAACGTTCAAAGACTTGCGAGTAAGAACCTCTTTTATTAGTCTATCAGCCAGATGGGTTGGGGTGTACCACTCAGGGGAGAAAAACAACACCTATCTTACTTGATTGTATACTCAATATAAAGTAACAAAATGTGTGATAACAATCTCAGTTGGGCAGCTATAAGTTATTATTGAGCTGTCTCTATGGCAACCGTCAGGCTTTGACTAAATAGCTAGTTTAGCTAGTATAATTCTCAAATATTTCTTCAAAATTGGTGCTAGAAAATAAGAGTGTTGTTTAAATGAAGATTATGATTATTACCTATTATGATCTGCAATTAAATATGCACATTAATACATTTGCATATCTATGAATATTAATGAGATTGCAAGAAAAGTTCCCTAAAAACTAGCGAGCCTCCAAAATAGTAGGGTCAATATATGAAAAAAGGGTAGAAGCTTCTTTAAAACATATCAAAAGTTTATCACAATCGGACCTCCGGAAAGTTTTTTTTCAAGATGGCCGCCAAGATGGTCGCCAATACATATTAATTACCACAACTATGTAACTATACAATCAAATTTGATGAATTTGGTGTCTATTCCTAAGTTTCAAGGGGCATAGAACACATAAAGATCATCAGACATTGTTTAAGTGTACAATAGTACTAAAAATCCAACATTGCGTCGAAAATGGCCGCCAAGACGGCCGCCAAAACATATTATTTCTCATAACTATGTAAATATTCACTCAAAATTGATTATTTTGGTGGATATGCATAGGTTTCAAAGGGCAAAGAACACATTAGGATTATCCGACATTGTTTAAGTTTACTATATTACACACAAATCCAACATGGCGTCCAAAATGTTGCCAAGATGGCCACCAAAACCTATTAATGATCATAACTATGTAACTATCCACTCAGATTAGATGATTTTGTTGTCTATACCGAGGTTTCGAGGGGTAAATAACACATTTCGATTGTTAGTCATAGTTTAAGTTTATTATGTTACACAGAAATCTCACATGGCGTCCAATGACACAATACGACGAACCGCAAGTCGATTACTTTTGACGTGATGCTTGTTATGTGAAACGCCATAGTTTGGACCTGTCGCAATTTCTGGATTTTGACAAGAGGATCGATATTTTTCAGCTTTAGGCAACACTGAATTGGCCGGGAATGATGCGTATCTTGCATCAGAAAAGACAGTACCCTGAGCTGTTGTCAGTCAAATTCTTGCCTATGATTAATATGTACAAATGTACATATGGGGACAAAGCGTGCATTCTGTCAACATAAGCCTTAGTTTGCAACCTTGCCACAACCTTCACACCATTGTAACGTTTGACCAACCCTTGATTTGGAAAGCTGCCGAAATCATCATTGATGCGCCACAAAGAAGTTGACAATTTTGTTCAGAATTTGGGATGTTTCATAAACGTATGAACTTGCGGCGGGGGGGGGGGGGGGGCAAAGGATCCCTCATGGAAGAAACCGTTCTCAAAACAGGCTGTCTATTGAGAAATGCAATTGTGCACATTGTGACACGAAAAGCTGTCCAGAGGGCTTCACGGGACCATCTTATTGTTGAAAAGTTCTTACACAGCCAGCTTTCAGCAGAAATGACCAAGGAAGATGCAGACATTCAGATGCTGCTGGATCATGCCAAGGATTTGTACTTTTGAGGGGAAAAACGACGCTAGCAGATATGTTATGCGATTTTGATCAAACTCGAGAGGGCAACAGAGGAGTAGACATATGTAATTGTCCAGACCTCAAAGACAAGCTTAGTATGGCTGAATTATTAGCTAATGATTAACAATTCAAGGGTGTTGATTAAAGCATATCGTACTGGGTGTTGGTTGATGCATTAGGCAGTGCCCAAATTGCTATACATCTTTGCTGCTGCTAGATACATTACCTGCAATCTGCGTATTACTACATATATCTGCAGCAAATAAGCAACCTAGAGGAAACGCACCCGGACTTTTATCGAAAGTTCGGTATTGGTTTTCACGTTGTTTGTAGGAGCCATCAGTGCTAGGCTGGGCTAGGACTTGATCTTGTTATTGAGCAAACATTGATGATATTTTTATAGAGCACATGTGGTCTAACTCGCGGCAGAGGAATGACTGCAGAAATGCCAACCCCTTGGATCCTAACTGCAACATCCGAGCAAAACAGTGCGATGCAGGATTTCACAGACCTGACCTATACTAAAAGTCCACAACACAAAGACTCAACTGAAGCGTGCATCAAAATGGATTCTTCTGATCTAAAGACAATGCAGACACAGATTACAACCTGATCACGATACACAGCTGACCCTACTCTCAGAAACATGGTCAATAAGATAGTGGCTTAATCACATTTCAATTTTAATGCAATTGAGGCGGTTGGGAAAACGATCATAAGAGATACCATAGGAAAGTCGGTCTTTGCTTATAAATTCACGAGAAATACAGAGCCAATTTCTTTGGGATAGCTTGGCTGTTAAGATTGCTTCTGACAGTGCTTTTGATCCTGCTCTTCTGTTCCAGCGTTTCCTGGTGGAGTCAAAATATGGAGATCCTTCCCTTGCAGTCGTATTGTCTTATGAACTGAGCTCCCATCCTGTTGCCTTCTTTGAAGCCAAGAACATACTTTGTACAGCAGATAAGCCTCAGATCGCTCAGGAAATTTGAGAGTATGCTGTAGAAAAATCATGTGAGGCTGTGATGAACTGTATTCATGAAACAGATGCATGATGGTGGCACTTTGCTGCATCGTTAACCATGGAGAAGAGCGACTCATATAACGCAATAGCCGAGTCTTACGTAGATTCAGTGAAAGGCATTACGGACAAGCGACAGTGGGGTTCGATGGCTACGAAGACGGTGATTATAACAAAGTCAAAACGCACCGGAAACGTGAATCATATTTTGAGTTTCAGCAAAGAAACAGAATTCTCATGTAAAAAAGGAAGACTTTTTGTCTCGTGACAGAAACAAGGCCGGCATGATTGCTCTGATCAGCACAAGTCTGACTAAAATGGGATGCTATGTTGTTCTGTCTTCAGGGGATGCAGACGTTCAAATTGTTAAATACAGTATAGCGATCCCGTCTTAGCACCACAACGTTGGTGGGCTAGGATACAGATTTGCTCATCTTGATCCTGCATTACTCCAAAAGGAACAATAAGACCATCTACTTCCACTTGTATGTAAATAATTAGTCAAAGGAACTCAAAGTGTATAATACTAACCTTTTGAAAGAACTCAAGCTTATTCAGGCTGTAATTAATCTTCAATGATTTTCAGCAACGGTAAAAATTCAAGTCTACATAAGTTAGTAAAACCTGATCCTATCATGACGTCATGTGCTTGTTCGTTCTCTCTTCCAAATGTCGTAAATTTGATTTTACGATGATTTAATTCCTTAGTGATAACCTCAATTCGATTTAAGTGTTTCTTGTCTCCTAAACTATGGCATTTTACATAACAATCATAACGTTTGAGTAACAAGTTATGGACTTGTGGTCCTTCGAATTGTGTTGATGGCCATTTTGGACGCCGTGTTGGATTTCTGTGTAACATAATTAGCTTACATTTTGTCTGATAATATAAATGTGATATTAATGTTTTGTTTGCTCTCTGAAACCTGGGTATATACACCAAATTCGTAAAATTTGAGTGGATACTTACATAGTTATATTTTATAATCATAAATATGTTTTGGCGGCCATCTTGGCGGTCATTTTGGATGCTGTGTTGGATTTGTGTGTTATATAATAAACTTAAACAATGTCGGATGATCTTAATGGATTCTTTGCCCCATTAAACCTATGTATCTTCACCAAAATAGTCAAATTTGAGTGGATAGTAACATAGTTATGATCATTTTATAGGTTTGGGCGACTATCTTTGCGGCCATCTTGACGGCCATTTAGGACGCCATGTTAAATTTCTGTGTAACATAATTGTCTTTGTCTGATGATATTAATGTGTTCTTTGACCCCTGAAACCTGGGTATAGACAACAAAATCATCAAATTAAAGTTGATATATACATAGTTATGATCATAAAAAGGTATTGGCGGCCATCTTGGCGGCCATTTTCGACGCCATGTTGAATTTGTGTGTACTAAATTAAACTTTACAGTGTGTACTAAATTAAACTTAACAATTTATGATGATCATTATGTGTAATTTGCCCCTTGAAATCTAGGTATAAACACCAAATTCATCAAATTTGATTGGATAGTTACATAGTTATGATCATTAATAGGTCTCGGCGGCCATCTTGGCTCATCTTGAAAAAAAAACTTTCCGGAGGTCAGATTGTGGTACACTTTTAATATGCTTTTAAGGACCTTCTACCGTACCAGGATCAGTTACAATACGTTTTGTTGCATTTTTTGGGGGGTCAAAGTGTATATTGACCCTACTTCGGTTTATTTCTCCCAGACAATTTATGAAAATTAAGCTGATTGAGGCCCAATCTTCAAAGGAGAAAAAAATACCAAAAGCTGCCAGTACCAGACTGTTATCAACCATTTTCATATGCTACTGGCATGCATCTTCCAAGATATATAGGTGTAGTTTTGCCCCCCTTACTGGTACACCCCACCTCAATTTTGGGTACTTGGCTGAAGGACTATACATGTCAGTTATTGTATAAATATTAACAACAGAATACTGAAAACTGAGACTATAAAAGCACGAATGATTTTTCGGCCTTTGCTGATCGACATACAAATTGCTTGTTTGTATCAGGTTGCATGAAAAGTTGGAATCCCTGTTTTTAAATATATATGTGAAAAAAAACTGATGTTGAGCGTTCGATTGAAACCAGTATTCAATGCAAGCATGAAATCATATTGTGAATATAATAACACGCGATTGGTAGATAAAATTTATTAAATACATGTAAAACATATCAATGGAAAAATCGGTGACAAGGTAACAATGTATACAATTGGACAAATGCTTAAAATAGACATACGTGGTACATACAAAAATATAATTAAAAGATATAATTGGCTTATGTTAATAAATGATGAATGCTTAAATAGGACTTAATGGATATATCTGAAGAAATAAACGTCCAAAATATGTATTACATGTCTTCATGTTTAACTCTATTGCCAACAGCAACAAGGATTGTTTATGGACAACTCACAGGCTAATCTAAAAACTCGACGTGAACTATAGCTCATTTAAATTGGTTTTAAAATTCAATACTAATTGATTATCTCTGCATTTAATTAAGTAACACCACACGTTGCACCAACTAAATTAAAATGATGAAAAGATGTCAAAGTCAACAATTTGTTTTTTTTTATATTTAACCAGGGCACATCTACCGAATAACTAGACCAAACGATATAAGAAGAGATAATTAAATTATGTACATATAATTACATACAGAACATATATAATAATGGATACACTATTCTTCTATTTATAATCTGGAAGAATATCAAAGAATATACTATTAAGAATGCATAATTATTCATGAAAATATCAACCATTTAGAAAATACTTTTATGACTTTTTACATAACGTTATTTAACAATACATTGCTTGTATATGGACTATGTTTTAATTACATTAACTAATTAAACACATTGTCTGCAATTTTTATGAAAAAAATCGCGGGTTAGTCACAAGGTGTTACTATGCAATAGTATTGGCAAAATTACATGTGTTTGTTTAACATTCTTTTACCTATCAAATCAAAACATTATCAAGGTTGAAAAACTTTAAAAAAAATGTACATGTATCAAACACAAATGAAATGATGACATCAACAAGAAAAAGAAAACTGTTAAGATAAAATGTAAGCACAATATTTACATACATTAAAAAACAACTAAAACGCATGTGCAATAAACATTAAGCATTGAGCACATTAGGATGTCATCGCTGAGAAGCGTGTTTTAAAACAGCATCAACATGAAATTAATCAGAACATATTTGTCTGACGGAACATATCCCACAATGTCCTACACGTGGTGTATTACAGTCTGGAGCATACCAGTAGAAAGCAAACACGATTAATAACCCGTAGGATGACAATACGAACTGACTAACCAAACGTGCAATAAGAACTTTGCGCAGAGCATATGTATTACAATTATATATCGTTTTTATTTCCACAAGAATTCCTCAGTAGCTATTCGGAAATTGCAAATTAAATTTACTTTGTTATAGCGGGTCCTTACGTATTAAATGCCAATATTGTATTTTCTCAACACATGCATGTAAAAGACATACGCTCAATAAAAATGCATTACTAATCTGTTAATTGTACCATTTATCAAATGGTTTCACTTGAATAAAACGTTAATAAACGTCATTACGACCAAGTTAGAGCTATCGCTGAACAAATTCACTATAATGTCACTGATCTTTTAGTATTTTTTTATTCTAAACTTGTGCGCTAGTGTATTATTTACCAGTTTTTAATCTTTTTTGTCTGAAAGATCGTACATACCAGCTATAAAGCAGTCTTCATAAATGTTTTAAAAAGAAGAACTTATATATTTAAGAAATAATGTCCAGCTAAGTTTGGGTTATTGCGTGATAACAAGCATCGGGGGTTATAACCGCAATAATCAACGCTTTGCTAAAAAATATTTTGATTCAATCACGAGTTTATACATAATAAATAATATATTAATAATCTGTTATATATCAGATATTTTTCATTATAATAAACAAGCCGCTCTTTTAATGCCAAAATACAAACACAAATGAGTTTTCGTGACTTCCTTACACAAAAACAAATTTAATAGGACGGCGTATTCAAAAACAATTCGATGAAATGTAAGGTGTTTTGTAAGATATAGTATGCTTATAAATGCACTGCCAGATGAGCTAGATTATAAAATGTTGATGAAATAATTTACAAAAATTGTTTTAGACACGTGTTTTCATTGCGATGCATAATGGAAAAATTTAGTTTTTCAAGCGTTTGCAATATCGTGCCTTCAGGCACGTTTATAACACTCAATTTCTGGAATTTCTGGAACAGCTTTCACAAAATTAGGCTCTATCAATCGTTTTTTATAATATTCCCAACACTGTTTTCATGCTGTGTCTCCAGAAAAATGTCGCGGGTAGATTTATATGAAAGAAAAAAGAAGTGCATATTTCAAGTTCATGTTTATCATGAGGAGTTCAAGATGATACTCATGCAATAAAAACGTACAAAGATTATTAAAGTAGACAAAAGTTTAACAAATGAATGCGTGCGGATAATGATACTGTTACAAAGTATGAAGCGTTGGCATTATTCATTTACGGATCCGTATTTCAACGACATTGTTAAGTATGGACATTGAATCATGTTCAGTATACATACTTGTCTCATGCTTACTTGAAGTTATTTTTCAATTACCATACGACCTGAACGCAGGTGTACATCCGTCTTCAACATCAAAATTAGCACAGAGACATATCGAATGTCTTGCCATTTGTATTCAACGTTTAACAGAGTTTAGACGAAATAACAATTGCTTGGACAAAAGTACACTATAATGAAATACAAACGAATGATTTCAGGAATTATCGCCTCAACTGAACCGGCTCATCCACCGCCAAATCATCTTCAGAGTCCGCCATCTTGGCTTTGCGTTTGTGTGAGGTAAACAAGAACACGAGCCCCGCACACACATAGAACACGAAGACGATCCACGAGAGCGCGAATGAATATCCATACTCGTGGTTGGCTGACGTCGGGAAACGCTCGGGTAAGTGCTCGTGGGCGTATTCAGTCGTGCGGATGAACCCTTCATTCATCACCACGATGCAGGCCGCTGCAAAACAGACAAAAGATTGAGAATCTGTCAGTTTGTTTGGTAAACAGTTCAAATTTGATACAAGTCGTTAATATTGCTCCCTAGGCGGTTTACACTTACACACGAACTTGGCAGATATTATGAATGTCGATTCTCTACTAAACAATTAAATGTCATAATTTATTATAAAAATACTTATTATTCAAAAATTAACATCGATTAATTATCAGATTTAATACATAATTTACTTTCAGATAATTCTGAAATTCGTTCAACGAAAGTAGCGCAGGTTATTTCATAAAAAGTTTCCCACGCTATGTTCATGGGGAAAACATCTGCGGTTTGCAGATAACATATTGCTTGTGTTTTCGTTGCGACAATCATGATTAATCACGATACGTTGTTTACAGTGTTTACATAAATGGCTTTTAGTTGTGTATATCTCTTGCATCTGGGGGCAAAATATCAGCTGTTTACTGTCAATGGTTCGTAAGGAAAATACAGCTTTATATAAATGCTGAAGTGTGTACTGCCTACGGTTGTTTCATGCCCCCGAAGGAGGTCATATAATGATCGGACCGTCCGTCCGACTGTCCGTCCGTCTGTCCGTCCGTCTGTCCGTCCGTCTGTCCGTCACTCTTTGCGTTTAGGTTTCAAAAAATGCTCATAACTTCTATGTCGCTTCAGATAGCAATTTCATATTTGGCATGGATGTGTATATTGACAAGGCCTTTCCATACGTACACAAATTTAGACCCCTGTGACCTTGACCTTGAACTTAGGGTCCGCGTTTAGGTTTCGAAATCTGCGTTTAGGTTTCGAAAAAAGCTCATAACTTCTATCAAGCGTTTATAGGGGGCATAAGTCATCCTATGGTGACAGCTCTTGTTTTGTCTTGGAAAGCTTTTCTAATGAGTTTTGCAATGCTACAGGTCTAGAAAAAATCTTCTCGATAACCGAATCCCTTTATGTTTTTTGTGTCAGCCAATTTTAATATGTTCGCAGTACTGTCGCAAAAAGCACACACTGTTAAATTATTCATTGGACCTGTGATTATAAAATTCGGAAAACAATTAAGGTCATCTTTTAAGTTTGTGCAAGTGTAAAACAACTGAAAACAAAGTAGTGCATAAAAGCATGCGATCAATAGTTGCAATTCTAAATGTTAAAATACTGAAGCAAATTTAATTCCAGTTTAAGCGTGTTTGAGGACGTGGTTTACCTGGTCGAAGCCTTTTATGTTTGGTCAATTTAGAGTGACACATTTAATGCAAAGCTAACAAGTTTATGATAATATAACAACAGATGCCGTATTCTACACAGAATTGTATTTTGTCGACAAAATACACTTATCAGATCACAGATATACTGAGTTCACCTGAAACGGCTTTTGAACACAGCAATTACCTTGGACGGATCAGCTGTCGGTTAGAGTCTTATTCATACACAGCAATTATCATGGTCAAAGAAGAAAAGAAGCCAAACGAATCACCTGTCATTACTAGTCTAATGGGAGAATTGTTCCATCTCTTAATATGCTACAAGATATAATACAAAGGTCGAACACTAATGGTTCAGTCATTCGTCCATATGGACAATTAAAACTTAAAAGCATTACCCAAGTACTTTGAAATACTGGTTGTTATCAACATCAGATCTTACGTTCCTGCCTCAGCATCACAAAACGATAATCGTCGAACCTAGTTCACTCCAATAAATTTCGAATGGTGTGTCAATTATCTTACAGTGGAGAAGCTAAATGGCTCACCTGTCATCAGATAGATGAGGGCCGTGAGACGTTTGATGGTGTATCGGGGTCTGCGGATGGTGTACACGGCGAACAGATGAACCAGGAACATGAGCAGAATAGTGATGATGCTGAACGCGCACCCGGTCCGCATGTAGTCTGAAAAAAGAACATTGGAGCCTTGCTCTGTGACAAGTAGGCTTTATGCATGTGCGTAACGTATCGTCCAAGACTAGCCAGTGCAGTTCTCACGGGCACATCAGGAACGATACCATTTATTAGTTTATGGTACGTTGGGTTTGAAGGAAGTCCCTTCTTAACGAAAATTCAGTTTAGGCGGAAACTGTCGTTCCTTTTTAGACTGCGCGGATCGCACAGGCTTATCTAGGGCGACACTTAAGCTATTAAGCCCGTTTTCTCAGAGCGAGGCTCGTATCAATTTTTTATTCGCGGGGGTTGCGGTAAGAGTCATTGTGAAAAAGTGTGCTGTTATAAATCATATAACCGAATATCCTTATATTAAAATTTCAAACGAGCAATGTCTCTGTGTGAGTTAAAATAAAGGTTGACAATGCCTTAACCACCCTTTTTAAAAGACATAACATTAAAATCATTAGTCATTTAGAACATTGTTCTTTTAATATTAATAAAACAAAACATTAATATTTATGTTCGTCTGTTTGTTCATAAAATATGCATGCACTAGCTTTAACTATCCATATGATAAATTCGTAGACAAACGATCGTCGACCGGTTAATATAATGGATAAACAGTGTATTTGACAAAAATAGCAAACTATTGTAGATTGTGTTTAAATTGGGCTGATTTTTTTACTGTAATGGATCTAGCAAATGCATAAACGTGTTTATCGTAATCTAGATCACTAGATCATGAATCAGAGAATGAAGAAGAGGTTTCAAGCAAAAAATATATATTATATATTATGGAACATTATAATATTGATTGGCGATGATTGCTTATGGTAAAATCATAGCTTTTGGACATTTTTATTGTGCTGTATTGCAATTGGCAAACACTATCTATTTTAATCGTTTTTCATTGCACTAAACCCGGTCGTAATTAATAAACAAGAGGGCCTGAAAGGCCCAAAGTCGCTCACCTGAGATAACAAGATATTATTGGGAAAAGTCTTCTGACCAAGTTTCATGAAGATCGGAAAATAAATGTGGCCTCTAGAGTGTTAACAAGGTTTTAATATAGCCATATAAGGAAAAATGCCCCGACCCCTGGCAGACATGTTTCTCAACCAACCGACGTCATTTTTTAACCCTTCCAAGATATTATCGGGATGAATCTTCTGACCAAGTTTCATCAAGATCGGACAGTAAATGTGACCTCTAGAGTGTTAACAAGATTTTACTAAAGCCATATAGGGAAAAATGCCCCGCCCTTGCAAGCCATGTTTTTCAAGCAAACATAATTATTTTCGAACTCACCCAAGATATTATTGAGGCCAATCTTCTGACCAAATTTCATGAAGATTGGACAATACATGTGGCCTCTAGAGTGTTAACAATGTTTTACTAAAGCCACATAAAACCATATAAGGAAAAATGCCCCGCCCCTGGTGGCCATGTTTTTAAAGCAACCAACACCATTTTCGAACTCATCCAGGATATCATTGGGACAAATCTTCTGACCAAGTTTCATGATGATCGGAAAATAAATGTGACATCTAGAGTGTTAACAAGGTAAACTATAGCCATATAAGGAAAAATGACCCGCCCCCGTGGCGGCCATGTTTTTCAACCAACCGGCATCATTTTTGAACCCGTCAAAGAAATGATAAGGATGAATCTTCTTACCGATTTTCATGAAGATCGGACTATTAATGTGGCCTCTAGAGTATTAACAAGATAGCCATATATAGCAATATAAGGACAAATGTCCCGCCCATTGGCAGACATGTTTTTAAAGCAAACGTAACCATTTTCGACCTAATCCAAGATACAGTGCCCCAGATAAGCTGCGTATCTGCGTCTTTCACCCTATTAAAATGTTTAAAAACACAAAGATATACAATATCATGCGTATTGAAAACGCAACCAATTTGACTTTTACGCAAATTCCTAAAATTCGATGCGTACGATACAATAGCTTCAATCGAAAATTCTTCGCTCATTTTCGGTATATCCTCTTTGCAATTATTATCGTAATGTGATGTCGAATTTATTCAGCAAGCGTCTTCTTGAAGGAGCAGGAAACATTCAAAGTTATTCAAACGCTCTGCGGACTAGATTTTATAGTGAATTACAGCATCTGACCAAATTATTTACGACAAACATGCGTTTTCAATCTGATTTAATCCGTCGCTCATTGTACATGTATTTGTAAAGCGTCTGTCCTTTCAGTTTCTATAACGATACAAAATAATAATGTCTAAGAGAGGCCGAAAGACGTCCGCGATTGTTGCGCCAAAATATTAATCGATTGCAAACTTTTTTAACAAAGAAAGCAAGTGCAATTAAGTGACAAATCATTCGTGTTATCGAATTTTTAAGTTTAAAGGTTATATTATGGACAGTTTCAAGAATTAAAGATGTTATGAAACATCAGTTTATTAAAATTAATTATAATAGTTTACAGTTTTATTGAATCAATACAAGTTAGCTTCAATAAAAGTAATCTGAATCAGAATGGATACGTTGAAGTGACCAAGATTGGCTTTTATTAAACGGGCAAAGCAGCAATGATTTTAAGGTATGAATTTTTATAACTCATTTCACCCTATTTCAAGACCAAAATCACCCTATTTTTTAAAATCAATGGGTAAAAACCCTATTTCCCAAATAATTATCTGGGGCACTGAAGATATCAATAAGACAAATCTTCTGACCATATTTCATGAAGATTGGTCAATAAATGTGGCCTCTAGAGTGTTAATAAAGTTTTACTATATATATTTTTTCTATAGCCATATAAGGAAAAATGCCCCGCCCCTTGGCAGCCATGTTTTTCAAGCAAAGGTTACCATTTTCGAAGTCATCCAAGATATCACTGGGACAAATCTTTTGACCAAGTTTCATGAAGATTAGACAATAAATGTGGCCTCTAGAGTGTTAACAATTTTACTATAGTCATATATAGCCATATAAGGAAAAATGCACCGCCCCTTAGCAGCCATGTTTTTCAAGCAAAGGTTACCATTTTTAAACTCATCCAAGATATCATTGCGATAAATCTTCTGAGCAAGTTTCATGAAGATCGGAAAATAAATGTGGCCTCTAGAATGTTAACAAGGTTTTACTATAGCCATATAAGGAAAAATGTCACGCCCCCTGGCGGCCATGTTTTTCAACCAACTGGCATCATTTTCGAACTCGTCCAAGATATTATTGTAATGAATCTTCTGACGAAGTTTCATGAAGATCAGGCAATAAATGTGGCCTCTAGAGTGTTAACAAGATTTTACTATGGCCATATATAGCCATATAAGGAAAAATGCCCCGCCCCTTGGCAGCCATGTTTTTCAAGCAAACGTAACCATTTTCGAACTCATCCAAGATATCATTGGGACCAATCATCTGACCAAATTTCATGAAGATTGGAAATAAATGTGGCCACTAGAAAGGTAACAATGCAAATGTTAACGGCGCACGACGCACGAAGGACGACTGACGACGCACGACGGACAAAAAGCGATCACAAAAGCTCACTATGAGCACGTTGTGCTCAGATGAGCTAAAATTAGTTATGAAAATGCTTTGCATTTAATTCATTTCATTTCAATTAATTGATACGCAAACATATACTATTTACAATAGAATATGCACAAACTAACACTCAATTGCATCACTGGTCTACTTACCTAATATCTGTTTGTCCATGGTTTTGTCGTAAATTATTTCTTTTTTCGAAGGAAAGAAGTTGTGAAAGTCGCATCTCTCTTCTGTAAAGAAATAAAACCAAACTTACATAAACATATACACTCAAATAAGCAAATTAAAATATTATAATAATTTCAGGGTTCGACACTAACGGTGGTCCGTTGACCCGGGGTCAATAAAAAAAAAAAAGGGAGGACCAGTGAAACTAGAAATTTGGTTGATCCGTCGGACCAGGTAAAAATCCTGGCCGCCTGAGTGGCCGGCTTATTGTGAAATACTGGTTGAAAGCCGTTTTCATCAATAAAACAACTTTATATGTTCATAATAAACCGATAATTTCATCATTATTTTATGGGCCGACTCGAGACCGGGATGAAAAATAGCAACATATTGGAAATTCCAATTTTTCTAGACGCCCGGATGACGAAAACCTGTTGTCGGATCAAAAAATCGATTTGCATTCCGCAAATGTCTCTGGACTTCGCCGTGATCGATACACAAATTAACAAAAAAATCGAAGCGTTTGGATTGAGAAATTAACAAAATGGTATTTATTATTTTGAAAAAGCAGCAATAATCAGCATTTTACGATCTTAGTACCATCAGAATATACTTTGTTTACCGTGCGAATTTACACTGGAGAGCGCCGAATGTTTTGATATTGCCGGAGAATAAACGTGCGTATTTTCAAGATAACAAGTTTTCACGATGTGGAATTTCATTCCGGGGGTGGTTGAACCTGTTACCTCTGCCTAAATAAAAACCCTAAAACTAATGAACAGAAGCTTGAAGTACAGCAAATATGAAAAGGACGAGAGATAGTTCAGTAGATAGTATAGTTTTCTTTTTATAAATGCACAATACATTGTGGATAGTCCGGAAAGTTAATTGAAATTTAGGTAAAATAACATAGATATTGTCGGACCACTTAAAATCTTGGAGGACCAGTAATTTCTGAAAGCTGGTGGTCCTTTGGGTCAGTAGGTAAAAAAAGTTAGTGTCAAGCCCTGAATTTATTGATGCCATTTCAGTATACGTAGCTGTTTGCAGTATACTATTAAATATTTTGGGTTAACAACTGGATGCCATAAACATTTGAAAATTAGGTCTCCGGTTTTAAACAGAGGACACTGACAATACTTTAAACTACTATACCTGGCATCAAATTTACTATTCTACTACACTTTGTCTGTACATTCATTAATAATAATTGCAGCGTTTTTAAAGTAACAAACGCATGTGCTTCACAACGTTAAGGTGGAATGTGCTTACATCTTTCACCAATTAACATAATATGACAAAATTATTAAACGTTAATATTCAAATTAAAAACCCATATCGAACAAAACTTTCGGCATTTCCTGTAAATTCTTGTCTTAATGCATCATACAACTGTGCATTCCACGCCTATTTTTGTCGGAACACTCTTCAGTTGATGCTGTTCGTCTGTTCGCAAACCAATTACAGAGTTAGAAGATGCAAATACACACTTGTATTTAATGAGGATTATTTGAATTAAAGGTTCAAATACATGAGGGTTATACAATGATGTATGTCTTTTTAATGTACATGTCAATCCATGCAATTTCGTCCAATGCATTTAATTTCAAAAGAACGGATGTTTTCATTTTAAGTATGGTAAATAAAGTGTGTTGACTTACAGCCATATTATATAGGTCATTTAAAAAGGTACACTGTAATGGTGGTCATTTTTTAAACTAGAGCCGACTTTGCATCGCAAAATCAGAATACGTGCAGCCGTCGGAATAAAAGTGAATGACCAACTTTCAGTTCGATTCTAAATGGACTGTGGTATCACGAGACTTTGTTGCTGTGGCCTAACGTTCTTGGAAATAGCATTCGACATGCATAAGAACGAACGGTGCGTATTTCAAAAGATAACATGGAATTTATTGAGCAGCTTTTCATTTTATTGGATTAGTAGAAAGTTATAACTTTAATAACCGGTTTTAGAGAACATCGGGCCTGAAAGGCCCAAAGTCGCTCACCTGACAAAAACGAAATGACCTGTTCTTCAACAACAATGTGACTAAACTATTTTTATTCTTTCCAAACATTCATCATTTATACTTAAGCAAATAATGCAAACAATACACACAATTCATACAGAAATACAGTTAATAAACTTTCAAAAGTTAATCATAGTTAAAACAATGTTGCGAAAACAATTATACACTTTCATGTCTAAACTTGGTCAACAGTTTGTGTTCAGTATTAGGCAAATGCCTGTATAAAGAACTGGGATAAACAAACACCCGTGATCCCTTTAATTGAATTCACTCACAAACTTCACTTTCACTAAACAAATAATTAAGAACTCTCTTTAATTGTATTATTCACTTAAGTCTAATGTAACACACTTACAGAAAACAAACAGTTTAAATCCATTTCTGTGGCTTTGATTAATCACTTATAACTTGCGTTAATCACAAAACACTAAGTCACTTTAATTAAAAGACTAGCTAAGATTTGTAATTTAATAAATTCACTATGTTCACTCATCACTTATTAAAAACACTAACTTGTTGTTGCATAAATTCACTAAGTCCTGTTCTTTATTAAATCACTAACTCTATATTTTCACTTAGAGAGAACAAATACTATGTCACTTATCACTAAGTTAATAATTGCACTTAGTCAAAAAAGCTCAACTAACTCCACTAACTTAACATTCCCAGTTAGTGAAACACAGTTAATCATTCATTCAAATTTTTCATTGAGAGAAAAATAAGACTAAGTCACTTTTACTAGGTGAAATTTCAACTTAGAACGTTAAACTCACCTCCATGATAAAACTAACAGTTGCTATAATAAACAGGTCTGGCAGGTAAGTAATTCACTAACCCCAATCTTTGAATTAGTGGACTTAATCTTTCAACTTAGAGCCATGGGGTCTAAAATAAGGGTTTCACTAATGTACCCAGATGTTTCGGTTGAATATTTCTTATGGGAAAGGCTAACAATATACCAGTTCCCTGATTCTGAAGTGTAGCTGGCATAATAACCTAGGTAAACATCCAATCAAATGAGAGCACTGCTATTCTTAGCAACCAAGTAAAGATAAGCACTGGTCAGAAGAGATGCCGCACTGACCACTGATGTAAACTATCTGCATCCACACTTACAGAGAGTTTAAAGCATTTATTTCATTTCTTAAGAATTATTATACAATGAAAATATACCTGATCTATCATTAATGAATTTATAAGTTATTAACTATCATTAATGAATTGACAAGTCATTAAAAATGGTAATTTAAAGAATTATTATTGTAAGAAAAAAAGTAAACAATTTCAAGGCAGGCGTTACAGAACAGAACAGAACAGAATAGTTTATTTTTTACTTTAGCATGTGAAGCTCATCGTCATTAACATACATGTAAATAACAGCATGCGTTGAAGTACACACAAAAACACAAAAACACACATCATTTTAAAGAATAAATAATCTAAATAAACACGAAATAAACATATTTCGTGAACATATTACGTGAGAACGGTACATGGATGGGTTTAATACACAGTGGTCACACAATGTTATGCATACAGGTCTACAAATATAGGTTTAATTACATATTTCTGACCTTATTTTTTATAAAAATGTATTTCTATTTAACACTACATATATATGACATTTTCTCTTATTTTAAAGCATGTTAAACAAAGCTAGCTTTCTTAATACAATTTTGTTTGAGCTATTAAGTAGTTTAATAAACTTGAATATATTTGGCCGGATTTTATATTTCGGAATTAATGCATTCCTAACATCATTATAATAAGGACATTTAAGAACAAAGTGAAATTCATCCTCGATGTAATTTAGGTTACATAATATACATTTGCGTTGATCTCTGTCAATATTCTGGTGTCTGCCCGTTTCTATGGATAATTTGTGAGAGGACAAACGTAATTTTGCAATAATGTTCCTTTGTTTTTTGTTGTCAACAAGATATGATGATTTTCAAAAACCGGTTTGAGTTCCTTATATAGGATCATTGAGCTACACGACGTCACACTGACATCCCAGTTGGTAATATACTGGTCTCGTAATCTGTTTTTGAATAACGGTATTAAGTGATCATTGTTA
Source organism: Dreissena polymorpha (assembly GCF_020536995.1). Taxonomy (NCBI): domain Eukaryota; kingdom Metazoa; phylum Mollusca; class Bivalvia; order Myida; family Dreissenidae; genus Dreissena; species Dreissena polymorpha. Next base: position 42,250,844 of record NC_068356.1, on the reverse strand, counting down.
ACAGATTCGGGGAATAGCCATACATCGGTGAAACCGGTTTGGTTAAGAATGTCCCGTATTTTCGATGACCAATTGTTAGCATTATTTTAACGTTCAATTTCTAATCTTTGTAAAACTACTACTTGTTTAAGAATACAATTTCCCTGTTTCACAGTATGTAATTTCAAAAAATATTTAACCATCCTGACATATCTGTCGATATGCAAGAGAAATCGACCAACTTCGGTATATAGCGATAGTGAATTTGTTGACATTTTTACGTTCAATAGTCTTTTACAAAATTTACGGTGAACGCGTTCAATATTTTCCGCTTTGATGGATCCCCAAACTTCGCAGTTATAGTTTAAAATGGATAATACATATGCGTCAAATAAAATACATATAAAGAAAATTGCCCCACCCCCTGGCGGCCATGTTTTTCCACTGATCACGACCATTTTCAAACTCGTTCGAGACATTCACATAACTAATGTTTTGACAAAATTTCATGATGATTATGCAAAAAATGTCACTTCTAGAGTGTTCACAAGCTTTTTTTGTATATACATATAAGGAAAAAGACCCCCCAGGCGGCCATGTTTTTTACCGATCCAAACAGTTGTCGAAATCAACTGTTGTATCCAGAAAACAAATTTTCTGACTAAATTTCATGAAGATTGGGCAAAAAATGTGTCTTCTAGACTGTTTACATGTTTTCAATATATACATATAGACCAAACTGCCCCTGTCCCTGATGGCCATGTTTTTCCACCCATCATGACCATTTTCGAACTCGTACGAGATATCTTTAAAATCAAGGTTGAAAAAAAAAATGTGATGATGAGGCAAAAATGTGACTTCTAGAGTGTTCACAAGATATTTTAACTATATAAATATAAGGAAAATGACACCCCCCCTAGCGGCCATGTTTTGTTACTGATCCGAACCATTTTCGAACTCAGCCGTCATATCCACAACACACATGTTCTGACCACATTTCCTGAAGATTGGACCAAAAAATGTGACTTCTAGAGTGATCACATGTTTTCACTATATACATATAGAGAAAACTGCCCCGCCCCCTAGCGGCCATGTTTTTCCACCGATCTGGACCATTTTTGAACTCGCCCGAGATATTAATGAATCAAATGTTTTGACCAAGTTTCATGATGATTGGGCAAAAATTGTGACGTCTAGAGTGTTCACAAGGTATCTCTATAGCCATATAAGGAATACTGCCCCGCCCCCTGGCGGCAATGTTTTTCAACGGACCGGAACCATTTTAAATTCAACCAACATAAGACAAACATTTTGACAAAGTTACATAAAGATTGGGCATCAAATGTGACTTCTACAGTGTTCACAAGGTTTTTCATTTTTTGACCTTGTGACCTAGTTTTTGAAGCAGCATGACCCAGTTTCGAACTCATTCGAGGTATCAATGGGACAAATGTTCTGACCAAATTTCATGAAGATCAGACATTAAATGTGGCCACTAGACTAAGAGTGTGCACAACGCAAAATGTTAACGCAGCACGACGGACGACGGACAAAAGGCGAGCACAAAAGCTCACCATGAGCACGTTGTGCTCAGGTGAGCTAAAAAAAATCTTTACATAAACCAGTATGTACTGTTATTCCATCTAATACTTATAATATTTATTGTTGATATTTAACAATATAATTTCTACATATTTTCTTTTCACAACAACTGTACCCAAGACTAGCAACACCACACTGGTATTGATGCGGGCATCCCTGCAGAATAGATACAAAACCCTACCATTATCTGACGGATCACTGACAACAATAATGGTCCCATGTGACTCAAACTTACAGTGAACAAGAACGGTATGCTACCAATTACATATTTATAATGGATTGCGCATATTGCTCAGTATCAAATGCATACATATTTATGTCGGTGGAATTTGCACATCAAGTCAAGTTTTTGCTCAGTAATGAAAAGACTGATCTGCATGTTATAGCTCTTAAGTGTTTATTACTTCGTGGTGATATTAGTTGATCTCATATTAATTCTTTTTACACCTTTGAATAGCAACATACAACCGTTTTTACACTAGTTCATAATAACTTAATATCAAATTTAATTCATTTGTCGTCACTTAATTATTTCACGATGTGTAACAATTGCCTGCCTGTATTTTTAAAAGCTCAAACTCTAAAAATCTTTCTACGTGAATTTCGCAATCGTATTCTATGTGATTCATTTTTCCTGACACGCAGATTAAACGATTAAACGATTTGACACTACTGTTCTTAGATTATGGTTATGTATTTGATTTATACATGTACGCTTACATGTGTGGTGCAATTATTTTCATGGTCTTATTTTCAAATGCAATTTTATTTCAGGGGGAAAATTTTGAATAAAATATCGTTTGCTTCTTTATTTGTTTGTATTAGTATGTATTTTGTGTTGTTTATTGTGCCTTTATTCTGCGCCGAATTGTTGGAGTTTGGTCATTGCCACAATTAAAGCACCATATGCTATAATCCTATTGGTACAGCTTAAGTTTCACTTTCTTCAGTTTTCGTATATGGACAGCACGAACATGTCTACCAATATACAATAACGTTTAAAAATAATACGTTCATAAACACATTTCAACTCCACTCAAAAATTCATCAAGAAGTATTCCGTATAACAAATAAATTATATTGTACGTGATATTTCAGTGATTACTTATATCTATTTTGCACCTAAGCTCCTGCTGGAGATCCATATAATGTATGAGCCTCCCACAATGAAAACTGATCTTGATGCATGGACGCAAGGTGTCGTCGGCAAAGGCTTATCAGAGACGAAACTTTCCGCTTTTAGAAAACTTTAGTTTAAATTTCGCGAAAAGTGTTGTTCCTGATACGCTTGGGACGAGGCCCTTATTAACACAGTGACACTTCAACTGCACCGTGCGAAGAGAACCCTTATATAGCATGTTTTTGTTAAGGACCCGATAGTGAAACAGTATGACTCACAACAAAGACATCTCGACTTTGGGTTTAAATATTAAGATACTTAGAATTAAATATCGAGAGCATCGTTATGTGATTCAATTAATTACATTATGTACAACAGAAGGCCGTGAATGGTACATGTTCATAAATAGTTCGTTAGTATATGCATCATTCAGAATACTGATTAAGAAAGATATATACATAGATAATCGGATAAACATGCAAAAGTACTTCTTAATCATTGCAATGATAACAATAACGATTAACAATTATACGTGTATTAATTGTTTGTGCCAGGTTTGGTTTAACATGTAATACAATATTTTTTATGATTACTTAAAATAAATTGAAATATTCACTATTGTTTTGACAGATATGTCAATACGCGTCTTCTTTATACTTCTTGTACCCTTGGTTGATATAAGTAATGGGATACTCTGCATATTCTTGGAATGTTGGATTGGATCTTGGATTTCGGGATTAGGCGCCGAATGTGTTAGGCTGCTAAATCGTATTATCTTACAAAAAATGGATTATTTGTGAAAAAAAAGACATTGTACTGACTTCATTTTTGCTGTGGATGTTATTAAATGTGTGTGCATCATGAATATCAACTTTGTTTTTTGAATTTTAATTGTGTTTACAAAGTATTTGTGCCTTAAACAATTGGACAATAACAAGGATTTGTGTTGTAACTGGGTGAACACCTTTTCAATGCATAAACATACGGATTAACCTGGGGCCTCAGATGGATTATCATATACCGCAAGTGAGCTGATGACATTTCGCTCACTACCTAGACAATGGATTAAGCCTGAGCAACAAGTTTTAGCCAGATTAAAACGTTTAGGTATACTGAACTTTAGAAGAACCCGGTCAGGAGACAAAATACACACTCTACACAACAGAAATAGAAAACAAATTGGTGTAAATACTTCAAATTTGATATACCCCAAACGATGCAATACTCTTGCCAATTTTACAGAGAATGTTACCTGTCTGGCTTTAAATTGCCGTTCATTAGTCAGGAAAGATGTACTCGTTGGTCAAATGCTCCGTGAAGACAAAACTGATTTTGCTCTTTTAACTGAGACCTGGTATTCAGACGAAAAACAACATCATTTCGAAACATCAGATTTAAATCAAAATGGTTATAAAATTAGTGTTGCGAATCGAAGAAATATGATAGGAGGTGGTGTTGCTCTGACTTGCAAAAGTAGTGTTAACATGCGTAAAATGTTATCAGGCACAACCCAAAGCTTTGAGTACGGAGTTTGGCAGCTGATTTCCAAAAATATTACCATACATTGTGATGGTGTTTACAGACCTCCATCTTTGGCTACACCTGTACAGTTTGTGAGCGATTTCTTTCAATTTCTAGAAGACATTGTCTCAAAATATTCAAACCTTTTGGTCATGGGCAATTTCAATTTGCATATACATGAAGATAGTAATGCAATCTCAGAATTCAACAACTGTTTATTTGCCATGGGATTGAAACAACATGTACATTTCCCTACCCATGTACATGGTCATAGTCTTGACCTAGTCATAACTGAAGTTGCAAACGGTGTAGAATTACTTTCTTGTGTTCCTGGCCCTTTCATCTCTGATCACTGTGCTAACAAAGTAGTTACGAAAGTGAAAATAGAAAATATAATCAGCAGATCTGTAGTTTTTAGAAACTTCAAAGACCTGGATAATTCTGAATTTGGGAGTGATCTGGCTAAATTGTCAATCGAATCTGACTCTGTCGAAACTTATGTCCATCAGTTTGAGGATGAAATCAAGGGACTTCTGGATAAACATGCTCCTATAAAAGAAAAAATGCAAATTTATAGATCCCCAAAACCGTGGTTCAGTGAGAATATTCTTCACTCAAAGTGACTTTTACGTAGGTCAGAAATAATTTGGCGAAAATATCGTAAACCACAAGACTACGAAAACTACAAAGTATCGCTTCATAAATATCACTGCGAATTAAAGAATGAAAAGCAATTGGCACTCAGCCAGAAAGTACTTGAATCTAAAGGTGATTCCAAAAAGCTGTACAAATTTTTGTCGGAGCTTACGGGAAGCAAGTCTGAGAACCCGTTGCCAACTGTTCAAACTGAAAATACTTTAGCTGACACATTTGCTGATTATTTTATGCAGAAAATAGAGACAATCCGAGAGAATCTTAAAGACTTTGACAACCACACGCCGATTGCGAAACAGGTCACACAATTGGGAAATTTTGAAAAACTCGCAGAAGATGAGATCAGAAAGATAATAAATCAATTACAAACAAAGTCCTGCGAGATTGATATCTTACCGACAAAAGTGTTAAAGTTGTTTTTAAATGAGCTTCTTCCAACCATTTCTAAATTAGTAAACCTTTCTTTGGCACAAGGAGTATTCCCTGCGAAGTGGAAACAAGCGGTAGTGCGACCTCTGTTAAAAAAAGCCGGCCTTAAATTGACCTTTTCAAATTACAGACCAGTGAGTAATTTGGCATTTCTGTCAAAAGTAATTGAAAAATCAGCACTCTATAGATTAAACAAACATGCTAGTGAAAATGATCTTCTCCCAAAGAACCAATCTGCTTACAGACAATATCACTCTTGTGAGTCGGCATTACTAAGACTTGTTAACGATCTCCTAGCTGCAATGGAAAACCAAGAGGTAACAGCACTCATTGCACTAGACCTTAGTGCTGCTTTCGACACCGTAGATCATGACATACTCTTAGATGTCTTGAAAAGTCAATATGGCGTGTGTGGTGCGGCGCTGGACTGGATGGGCTCATACTTGCGGCCGCGAAGTTGTTGTGTAAGTGTGAACGGATGCATGTCAAAACCACGTGAGTTAAAATGCAGTGTCCCACAAGGAAGTTGTTTGGGTCCTTGACTTTACCTCACATATGCAGGAACAATTTTTGACATAGTACCCCCTCCCTTCCATCTCTGTCTATTGCTTTGCAGATGACCATACTGTCAGCAAACGTTTCAAACCGATTCTATCGGAAGAAACTGAAGCCATCAACGAACTCCAAGATTGTGCACAAGAAATAAACAACTGGATGAACAGTAATAAACTCAAAATGAACGCTAAAAAACTGAATACATAGTGTTTGGAAGTCGCTCTCAATTAAATAAGTGCAACACTCGGGACATTGATGTATGTGGTGACAAAATCAAGCGTCAAAGTAGCATCAGATATCTGGGCGCTTTTCTGGTTGAAACGCTGAACTTCAAGGAACACATTAAGAGAAAGTGTAGATCTGCAATGTTGAATTATTTTAAAATAAAAAAACATTCGTAAATTCCTAACGCAAGACGCTACAGAAACACTAGTTTTTTCTTAAGTCATTTCACATTTGGACTACTGCAACGTTATTTTGTACGGCATCTCCCAGTGTGAATTGTCAAAATTACAGCGTGTTCAAAATATGTGCGCAAAATTGGTTTTGAACCGTAGAAAGAGTAATAGTTCAAAACAATCACTTCACGACCTGCACTGGCTGCCAATCAAGACTAGAATCGAATTCAAAATTCTTACATACATGTTTAACTGTTCAATTTGTAATGCTCCTGCCTACTTGACCGAACTTCTATCCACTCCGATTTCTAAACGTAATCTTAGATCATCAGCATCATCAATAGGCTGTTTTAATGTACCGTTCAACAAGAAAAGAACATTCAGTGATAGAAGCTTTGGAATTGTGGGTCCAAAACTATGGAACATCATACCTTTGAGTTTAAGACAATGTACTTCAATAGACACTTTCAAAGAAAACTTGAGACATACTTTTTCGATGACTTTTTTGCATTATTTTAAAGGTAATACGTGATGTACCTTTGATAAATGTTTTGTATAGACTTGTTTGATACTTGGCACTGTTGTTCGTTCTTTAACTTGTGAAGAGGATTGCCTCGCTCGCTTGTTGAGGATCGGTTACTGTGTCACTCCATATTATTGTATGTTTTTTATTTGTGTTTAATTTTTGTTTTTATTTCTATTGTACAACGCCATTGAATATGTTTATACGTAGAAATAGGCGTTCAATCAAATGCTCAAGTTTCAAGTTTAAATGTGCTGGCGCAAGCTAATATGTCCCTGATACATTTTCCTGTTATTGTTTTAGAAGGTTACTTGATGTTGCAAACGGTAACGTAGTTTCGTATACATCGCTGGACAATATAACATGTTCACAGGTTTTTGATAATGTGTTGCTGATTTCTACCATTGTCCCTACTGAATGAAACTGAATCGTCTATGACTTTGAAAAGTGTTATTTACGGAAAATGTTCAAAGTAAGATCGGGTTTAAAAACAAACGCCTTTGCGGTGTAAAACTCATATTCATGAGTTGCTCAACAATGCTCCCGACAGAAAAGGCAAAGTATTGATGAAGCGGTCATGATCCACCTTGTCTGATGTATTTGGCCTCGCCTATGAAACATGCATGTGCATCGTTCCAGATTAGCCTAAGCAGTCCGCACATGATAGTCTAGAACGATACTTTCCGCTTTTAAGACGTTTTCGTTAAAAAGAAGCCACTTCTAAACAACAATAAAGTCTGTGCGGGGAGCAAGTATTTGATTGCGGACTGCACAGGCTATTTTGAGACTAAATTCTACGACCATGCATTAAGCACATCTATCCCAGAACGTGCCTCTATTATATCGGATAAATGTTGTACCTCAATTGATCATGCGGAACTCAAAATGAGTTTCTGCGATTTGTATTATTGTTTGCTCAGCCTGTGGTCTTGTAGTTTTATTCATCGTGTTTTTATTCAGTCTGGTTTCCATTTGCGTAATTCATAAGTGTGGTAAGCCAATATTATAATTTATTCTCTAGAGGCCAGTTTCAACGATTGTCAACACTCCATTACATCGCGCTTGTGTAATATAATATTAAGTTGTATTTGTATTGCAATAATGGGTGTATGGTAATTGCATATAACGTAAATCATTAACAACTTGGGAGAAAAGCTGCGAACCATAATGTTGTTTAATTTATTAATGCGTTTGCATGCCGCGTTTGCAATCTTCATAAGTGTGTGTTGGTGTTTTCATCACTGGCACAAGCGAATATAAAATTACTCACTCGGAGTATGGTCGATTTTTCAATAACAAAGCATAGATATATCAGATTCACTCCACTATCACAGACCGTAAATGGACTTCAACTGATTAAGACTACTCAGCCATGAGAAATATTTAGCATATAATAGTAAGGTCAATCGAAGGACCAATTTTAAAGCAAAACACTGTATCATGTGCTTCCATGTCTGATTGACGTAAAAAGTTTTGAGTGAAATAGAAAACGACTTGATGCACAGCTCTCATAATGAGTATGGAAGTAAATATCATATTCCGTTTCGTTCGATTGATTAAATGTATGTTACATTTGTTTTTAGCACAAGGCATATCGAACTAGTGACAAACATATAAAAATAACCACAAGTCGTTCCTCGTTTAACGTATCATCTTTTCTGTATTCAATACCAAATCGCATTATCCGTTTCGTTTCGTTTCGTTTATTAATACGCTTAGCACATTTGTTGCAATGTGAACAAAAGGTATAAAGGTGAGTTTCAAAATAATTCAAGTATAGGTCAAGCTGTATGGGTAAGGTAACATATACAATATTATTGTACAACACAGTTACTATGATAATATAAACAAATAGCATAGTACTAGATCAAATACAGATAATATTTGTATATAAATACAAATACAGATGCAGCAAGAAAATAAGGGTACAACGACACTCGGTATATTATCAACAATATATATATATATATATATATATATATATATATATATATATATATATATATATATATATATATATATATATATATATTTATTTATATATATATATGTTATTAGCATTACATAAAGCTAGCAGCAAAATTATTTATAAACAATATCAGCCAGGTGTATTTTTAAAATAATCTAAAGTAGTCTTAATAAATTTTACTAAATTACAAAATTTTGATCTATCTGTTTCATTCATGATTCTTTTAAAAAGTATTGCATTTTTGGTATTATGTCTAATTTATGGGAGTAGTTTCTGTCGTTGGTTTGCAAAGAAAGGACAGTTCAAAATGTAATGGAACTCATCACCAATGTCATTTAAATTACAAAGTTGACTCTTTCTTAGGTTACGTTCAATATTTTGCCAACGGCCCTTTTCAATTGGCAGATGGTGGTTACACATACGGAATTTTATAAAATAAGGTAAATAATAATTAGGTACAAACTCAAAATAATTCTCTAATTCAAACGTATCTTTAAAAATTCGATAGTTGAGACATTTAGGCATTGAATTTATATCGGAAGACTATTGCTGTATATATTTATCACAGAGAACTTTATTTAATTTTGCCAATAATAAATGCTTGGTGCCAGTAAAATATTGATTATTCCAGACGTAGCTCATTCCACACGGATCAAAGATACATTTCATGTTATCGATCCATTTGAACTTTACATTATACATTATCGCGCTGAGCTTATTTTGATCATTTGTAACAAGGTCATACCAAAACCCGACCATTCGCTTTTTAATAACAATTGATAGTAGATAACGACCAAGATCCCCATAAATCATGACATGTGGTGTACCTTTTTTAACATCAAGAATATGTTTTAAAAAATCTGTGTAAACCTTTTCAATAATTGATAAGTCTTCGTAACCCCCTTACTTCGCACCCGTATGTTAAAATTGAAACAATAGTATTGTCGAACAGTTTCAATTGACATTCAATAGAAAAATCGCGGTTTCTTACTTTTATTTATAGACTAAACATTGCTTTTCTTGCCTGTTCTACAACATGCTTTTTTTCTAAGGAAAATTGTCTGTTTTTAAAAAACATCACACCTAAATATTTAAAATAATCAACTATCTCTAATGATTATTCATGTGTTTTTATATCCCTTTTTCGTTTCATTTTATCACCAAAAACAATATTTTTAGTTTTATCATAATTGATCTCTAATTTCCATTGGCAACAATACGAGTAAAAAGTGTTCAAAACAGACACAAGGTTTTCTTCCGAAGTTGCAAATATAACTGTATCATCGGCGTAAAGTAGTACAAGCATTTTGACGAGTATATCTAAATCTACATCGTATATCTCTATACTTTTATCATTACGTGTAGTAATAACATGTTCAAGGTCATTTAGGTATAAGGAAAACAGTAGAGGGGATAAATTTTCCCCTTGACGGAGGCCTATGCTACACACAAAGAATTCAGAGCACTTACCAGATATTTTAACACATGAATTTTGGGAGCTATACATATTTTTATAATATTTAGGAAGTTACTACATATATTATATCTTATTAATTTTGACCACAAACCTGCCCTCCATACATAATCGTAGGCCTTTTTAAAGTCCACGAATGCGCAGAACAATTTATTCGTTTTAACTTTTAAATACTCGGCAATCATGTGTAATACAAAAATATTATCGATGGTGCTGTATTTTTTCAAAAGGCCGCTTGATTAACGTTTAAAGCATTAACAGTTTCAATATATTCAGTAAGTCTGTTATTTAAAATACAGGTGAACAGTTTACCTTAACAGCTAAGCAGTGTTATTGAGCGATAATTTTCTGGCAGATGCACGTCACCTTTATTTTTATATTGGTAGTATACATCCAATTGTCCAGGATTCTGGCAGATAACCTGTTCATGTTAAATAATTTGTAATATAAATCTGTTTATTTATCTATACTGTTTTTAATATATTCATTAATGATGAGATCGAGTCCCGATGCCTTTCCATTTTTAAGGGTCCGGACGGCTTTATGGATTTCTTCTACTAATATTTCGGCATTAAGATTATTTTGGAAATCGATACTGGGATATTCCACATTAGGTTCCGCACTGTTATCAGTTTCATCAGCATTGACGTTCTTATAGAAATCATAAAACACGTTTATATCAACATCCGGTATTCGTTGTTACTTATTAATGCTATTTATATAATTCAAATAATCTTTCGGTTTAGAAGATTTAATACTTTTTAATTTTTTACGAAACTCTTTTTTAAAAACTAACAATTCGTTGCGTAATGTTCTTTTATAATGCCTGCTTGCTTTGTTTAGATCAGATTTGTTTGTCTGATTTTTAGTGAAATGATAATTTCGTTTGCAATAATGATATGTTTTACGAGCGTCTTTGCACTTGTCATTGAACCAAGGCTTACGTGTATTTGGTTTCGTATGATAAGAATTTGTACGATTGTGTGTGCCGATCGTTTTTCTGGTATTTCTCAATCATTCATTTTTGAAACAACCCTTCGTGTATTGTCATCATCAACTTTAAATTCAAACATATTGGCCTTATCATCATTCCATGGTTTAATCGTTTCATTTTTGGGGTTTACATTGACATTGTTGCAAATATCTTGAACCTTTAAAGTGAAAATAAGGGGGCAGTGGATGTCAGATAGCAACTCATTAAAAGTGTCAATTTTAAAAGAGCTGAAAAGTCTTAGTGAGTATGATGAGGAAATAACATAATAACAGAGTTTTCATGACAAGTACCTTCACCTATACCTTTATCCTCTAAAGCTCGCCCATTCAAAATTACACAGTCATTACTTTTACAAAAATTGACAATATCTCTGCCGGCCTTATTTATAAATTTATCTTTCGAGTTCCGCGTAACTAAAAAACAGTAAGTATTGATTTCGTTAATTAAATCAACATCAAATAGGTTATCCGTGTTAACATCAATAAAATCAAAAATGTTTTCATCGACAAATGTTATATCATCGAGATTTCCCGTTCTCGCATTTATATCCCCCATAGTTATTACATCATAGTTGTTACAACAATAAATTTCATATTCGGTCAAAAATTCTTCATACAGTTCCTGCTTAAAATATTTTGAATTTGCGGGCGGTACATATATAGCTTCAAATATGATATCTTCGTTTGTTTTAAAAATAATTTTATTTAATTTAAACCACTGAACATATTCACTTTCAGTATATACTTGGGTTTAGTACTCACTTAGTGAATTTCTTACAAACAATGCAATTCCACCTGATTTTTTAGATAGTTCTGTTTTCGATTTTTTTTTTAAATACATTCATAATTAGGCCATTGAATACAATCTAAATCATCAAGGTATGTTTCAAGACAGCAAATTATATGATGTTGTGTTATGTAATCGGTTAACTCGGGAGCAAGTAATTTAGAGGACAGTCCACATACATTCACACAACAGAATGAGACAGTATTTTAACGATCACCACTGCTTTCCTATAGATGTGTTGTTTCCACACCGGAAGTATTCCGCGAAGCCATGCGCTGCGAAGGTGATCGGCGTTCTCGTTGGGGACCCAGTCCGGGTATTGCTTGGTCATCAGCTCTGACCTCCGTTCCGTCGACGTACAATCTGTCCCTGACAAGAACGGCCTTCTTGTTGTCGCGCCTGGCTTGGCGGAGGATTGGATACAGCTTACGGCGTGTGGCCTCAATCTCTTCCGGTAACTGTTCGTGTATGCCATAAGGGGTGCCCTTTAACATGTAACCACTCTTGCGCATCCTCTCCCTGTCCTTGAAGAAACTGAATTTGGCGATGATTGGTCAAGGGATAGGCCGCCCGTTATTATCAAATTTGTGGGGACGGGCAGTGTTCGGGTTTGAACGATGAACACGCTCAAATTGTATGCTGTTCGATATTATATTATAAGTTTTTCACGAATAAATTTTCGTAAAACGTTTTCACAGTCTTCGTCTGGCCAGTATTCAATGTTTGTAATCACTAAATTATCTCGCATAAATCTGCTCTTAATATCAACAAGGTCATTTTTCAAGCCTGCATTTGATTGTTTAATGTCAAGAATAGCGCGCCGTATTTCGTCATTTTCCTGCCTAATGTCATGAAAGGATCTATCAATATTTTTCAGCTTAAGATCATCATTATATCGTTCTGCAGGAATTTCGTCGAATTTTTCACTCACGAATTGTATTGAGTTTTCAACTTCCTTAATGCTATTTTCTGAGTCCAGTATACGCTTTTCCAGTGCAACAAGTCATGTATCTAGCAATTTTAACGTACTTTCCACCTGGTCAAGCTTGTCGAGTTTTTCTAATTTACTCAAACCTTTTTCAAGTGTGTGAAATTCAGACATAATAGACTCATATTGTAATGACGTCATTGAAATTCGCTCACCCTCTGATTGTTTCGTCATGACGCGTCCTGAATCCAGGTCGAGGTACGATAGTTCTCCGTCAACGGAGGAGTCAGAGCTGAGTGCCAATCCAGTTAATGTGGATTGTGACTGCACATTAAGTAATAACTTATAGTAATGCTGTTGTTCTGTGTGGTGTTTATCTAACGCCATAACAGTAATGCTATTGTTCTGGATAGTGTTTATCTTACGCTGTAACGTAATTAACAAGCTCGACCGCACAGCTGATCTTGATCTGTAACCGTTAGTTGGCCTTTTGTTTTCTCACGAAGTCGCACGTTCGTTTCATAGTTTTTAGAAGTTCATTCAACGTTCATTGTTAATTGTAAGGTAAAAGTAATTAACGAAAGAAAGGATGTTCATACCAATTGCAAGCGTGTTCGTGTGATGCAATACTAATAATTATGTTTGAGAAATGTATATGAACTGTCCAATTTATTAGGTTTACATGAATACGCGAATTTTGATATTAAGTAAACGGGCATTGATAATGTTTAGCAAACATAAAACTCCAGGACGATAAGCTCCCATGTTGACGTTACCGATACAATACTAGTTAGAATGTTACAACGGCACAGAACCGTTATCGATGAAACAATCAGTAAGCAGTTCATCTGGGAGTTAACTAATTCAATAAAGAAGACAAGTTATGACGATGTAATATGATTTGTATTGACATAACCAATAGCGTACTTCTGACTAAATTTTCTATGCGATTGCAGAACAAACTTTACACTGATAGCTTTTTTATTCGAAAATAGAGCGATTGTAAATTTGAGCAAGTATTCCATTTTGCCGATTTATAACCTGCTACGGTTAATTTGATTTAACATTATTGTCTTCGGAACAATCACGTTTTCTTGGTTTGATAAAGATACAACCATGTACCAAACCGCGTTGACCCAATGGTGGAGTATAATTATTCTACAAATCTCTTATTTCTAAAAAGTTACCCTGAAATTGCCCTTCATACTTCATTTTGAAATATTCAGGAAATGGATAAAGACATCTCTTAAAGTTTAACAAACAATATGTTGTTCGCCCAATGCATATCTAATCAAGCTTAATGTAATACACTTTATTATATACCTGTTTAATGCTTTTAACAAAATACAGGTTGTATCAATCGTTGAAATAAAAAAATCCCGTATTACGCTTCTCACTGTTTCCAATTCCGTATTACCATACTAGCCGGACTACTTCGACCCATTATTGACGTCACATTAGACGCACCGAAAATATAAATATTTTATATTACGAAATATATTATGTAATACATCGTGTGACGTCATTTCTGTGACAAAACACAATAGTTTTATCTAAACTCTGTAAGGACATTTCGGACGTGGTGATTTTTAACAGTAAACTATGTGTTAAAAACTTATTTTGGAGTGTGTGTTTATCATGCATAAATGTATATTTCGATAGGAATACAATAAAATAGTGTGGTTGAAACTAAGTTTCGATAAAGACATGGAAGATAGAAGTGGAAGTGCATATCGTTTAAACGTTTTTGTTATAAACATCGGATTAAAGTTGTCAACTTAATAGTTATAAAAATTGGATTAACGATGGCATTAAGGTTAGCGTGTCGGAAACCTGTGTTTTCCCGGTTCGAATGTTTACACGTTAATTTACATAAACTGTATTCATACGCGTCTTAAATAAACTATGGCGTACCGTTTTAGTCATTGTTTTGTCAGTTTTGTTACAGTAAAAAAAACATTTGTTAACTGTTTTCGTTAGTTGTTGTATATAATAAAAGGAATATTACGCTAGTCAATTGTTCCAAGAGTTTGTATCACTCTCGTGGCTTGTGCTATTTCACATCACACTCGAGGCTCCGCCTCTCGTGTGATACGTCATCACACAAGCCACTCGAGTGATACAAACTCTTTGAACAATTGACTTGCGTAATATTCCGTATATATCAGCTAATCTAAATAAACAATGCAATTTTGCAGTTTGTTGTAAGCAATACAATATTCAAAAGTAATATGTGTTTTCGAATGCAAAAATGAATTCGAATATTGTTTGCGTGCACTTGTCATCAATCAAAATGAATGTTGAATGCTAAGTCTTTTTCTTGACAGGGACATGTAGTGCTTTCTAGACAGGGACATGTAGTGCTTTCTTGGTAGGGACATGTAACGCTTAGTAAGTAGTGACATAAGTGCTTTCTGGGTTGGGACATGTAGTACATTCTACATAGGGACATGCAGTTCTTTCTAGGTTAGGGACATGCAGTTCTTTCTAGGTTAGGACATGCAGTTTTTTCAGGGAAGGAACATGCAGTGCTTTCTTGGAAGGGACATGCAGTGCTTTCTGGGTAGGAACATGCAGTGCTTTCTGGGTAGGGACATGCAGTTTTTTCTGGGTAGGAACATGCAGTGCTTTCTATGAAGGTACACGCAGTTCTTTCTGAGTCGGGATATGCAGTGCTTTCTGAGTAGCAACATGCAGTGCTTTCTATAAAGGTACATGTAGTGCTTTCTGGGTAAGGACATGCAGTGCTTTTTGTGTAGGGATATATAACGCTTCTGCGTATCGACATGTAGTGTTTTTTTGGTAAGGACAACTAGTACTTTCTGGATAGGGACAATAAGTGCTTTCTAAGTAGGATTATTCAGTCGTTTGCAGATTTATTGCATATAATTTATATGCACAATAAACTAACGGTTATTTAACAAACGCTTTCACAAAACAACAAGACGAAAAATTCGCGGTTAGTTATTTTGGTCTACTTAAAAACTTATCTTTAAAAAAAACGAGAATAGACTGCGAGTTGCATTGTGATAAATGTATATCACCATATTCGAGGACATGAGTATTGTGTCGATTGAATATTTGAATGTTTGAACAAATTAAAAGGAAAGCTACATTTTTAAAAAGTATACAGCTCGTCAATCAAATTACATCATAAATAATTAATTACAGACAAACTCTAAAATTAACTATGGTTTGTTTTGATACCGTTCGGTATTGGTACTCAGTAATATTGACATGCTTTTTCGAGTTTGCGTCTGTGATAAATCGCTCACATCAACTAAAAATCCCATCAAGCCTTTTCAAAATTATCTTTTCAACGTTTACCAACATTTCCATTCAGTACACAATGTAATTGCAATGCTATTGTGTATATAAGATCAGAAATCTATCAATGGGCCACATTGTACTAAAACCGGAAGAAGAAGCTTTCGCTTCCGTCAGAGGATCGATACCAGTATAGAACAGTAAGCCCGTCTCATCGACCAAGGTATAGATATGATCTAATGTGATCTAATGCGGAATGTTAAACTGATTCTCCTGTTTGTGTTTTAAAGCTGCTGGGAATGGTAGCACCAGGGTGTATTGGAGTCGTAAAGCAAAAGGATATGGACTGCTCCAATGATTTCCAAGTATCAATTCATCTGAGCTCTGCTATGGAAAAAAACGGCTTAGTACATGTGCGAAAAGTGTCCCAGAATAGCCTGTTCAGTGCGCACAGAATAGTCAGGGACGACACTTTCCGCTTTCATTTCGTTTAAAAGATCGCTAAACTGAGACTATAACAAAACATATGATTTTTCGGAGAATATATATGGGCCGTGCTCTGTGAAAAGGGGGTTTAATGCATGTGCGTAAAGTGTCGTCCAAGATTAGTCCGCGCACTGCACGTGCTAATCTGGGACGACACTTTACGCACATGCATTAAACCCCCTTTTCACAGAGCACGGCTCATATACTAACTCTTTATTGACGAACGTAGAATGATAACTAAAATGAATTGCAACTGAACAATTATCACATGTTTGCGATTTGCATTGCTTGTTGTTTTGGGTTTGTTTAGTTGCTTATTCTCTTGTTAATCGACGCACGAGGTGCTTTTTAAAACAAGTACGGACGTAATTTATGTATAATTGCCTCTCAAAAGCCATGATTTACACATGCAATTTATGTGATTCTTTTTTGGCTACGTGTTAGGTGTTTGGTCCTTCATCCGGCTCAACAACGACCCCCCCCCCCCCCACCCAGTGCTTTGCATCGACCGTTCCCAGGCATTGACCCTTGCTTTAATCATGATTTCATCCTAAATGAAGTAGTCAATGTATTGTCTTGTATTATTTAAGCGATGTGTAATTTGACTTTAACCCATTTATGCCTAGCGTCTAAAAAAAAAGCATTGGCAAACAGCGTTTTTCTGTAAGAAATATTCTAAATATAGAAAAACATATACAGGACTTCCCTAATTTTGGAAATAAATTGATCCAATTTAGAAGGATGGGAGAATCCACTAGGCATAAATGGGTTAAAGAATACAAGCATACACACATTTCTGTTCTGAAAACGTTTCTAGAGTTGCTTTATTTGTATGCAATTTCCGAAGCAAACAACTTCTATATAATTTCCGTATTTCTCGTACGAATGAATCCCACGAAGGTGTACATGTGTTTAATGAATCCCACGAAGGTGTACATGTGTTTAATCAAAGATGCCTATGATCTGATCCTAGTTGAATTACGTGTTTACTGTAACAAACATGTTTAGCATGCCGTAAAGACAATATTTAATAATAATCACATAGAGTACATAATTCTCCGCAAAGAAGGTCGAACAGATAACTGAAAACATAACTCGGTCTAATTAGGTGATGAGGTTTTCAAACGCTGCTGGGATTCCGGGGCCTAGATTTTGAATTTAGATTAGCGCAAGAGGATTCTTTTTATGCTCCCTCCCCCCCAAAAAAATTGGGGGGGGGGGAGCATATAGTCGCCGCTTCATCTGTCCGTGTGTCCGTCCGTCCGTGTACACTTTTTGTCCGGGCTATTTCTCAAAAACTAATGACCGGAATTCAATGAAATTTTATGGGAAGCTTTACTATCAAGAGGAGATGTGCATATTATTAGCGGGTTCTGGTCGGATGATTTTTCACAGAGTTATGGCCCTTTGAAATTTTCCATTGACTGTACATATAGTGCAATTCTTGTCCGGGCTATTTCTCAGCAACACTTGACCGCAATTCAATGAAACTTTATGGGAAGCTTCACTACCAAGAGGAGATGTGCATATTATCATCGGTTTCTGGTCGGGTGATTTTTCACAGAGTTATGGCCCTTTGAAATTTTCCTTTGTACATATAGTGCAATTCTTGTCCGAGCTATTTCTCATAACTAATGACCGGAATTCAATGAAACTTTATGGGAAGCTTCACTACCTAGAGGAGATGTGCATATTATCAGCCTGTTCTCGTCGGATGATTTTTCACAAAGTTATGGCCCTTTGAAATTTTTCATTTTACATACAGTGCAATTCTTGTCCGAGCTATTTCTCAACAACTTATTACGGGAATTCAATGAAACTTTATGGGAACCTTCACTACCAACAGGAGATGTGCATATTATCAGCCGGTTATGGTCGGATGATTTTTCTCAGAGTAATGGCCCTTTGAAATTTGAATTTTTTAAGTTGCTAAACCATCCATCGTATTATTTTGTCCGAAGTTATGCCCCTCAAGACGTTTCCTTTTATCTGAATATATAGTGCAATATTGTGACAAAAGAAAAAAAATTGGGGAGCATCACCCGTCTTCTACGGTTTTTGTTTTATTCTGAAATGATGGTGGTTGATTATGAAGTATTAAAAACATGGTATCGATATTCGTTTAGAAATGTCTAAGATGATGCATTTGCTATGTGAACAGTTTAACATTTGGAACAACACAGCTACTTTATAACTGACAACATGAGTAATATTAATAATTAAAGTGCTCATGCATTCAGAGACGCACATGTACAACATTTTCAGTCCGAAACCTCCCACTATTTGAACGGTTTGATTTACCCGAAGTCCAAATTAGTGTTAAGTAAAAGTGAGGTTGGATTATATATACAATGTATTGAATGATTGTAATAAAAATAATCGAAACATCCAGATTAATATCATTCATCTTAAGCCAAACATTATTATGTGGAAATAAAGACGGTCTTATTCGGCAGTCAACACTTGCATCGTGAAACGTAATGCAACATGCACGCGCAAGTCAGCACCAATAATCATTGTAATTGCAATATATGTCAATTGGCATTTACACTATCTGTGGAACTGTAACACATGAGAATAATCACTAGGAGTACTAAAATATACGACGCCATTCTTTTGCGTATCATCAAATATAATTAAGTTAATCAAACATCGATAAAGTCAAAGGCGGGACATAAGAGAACCAGTGCAAACAGGTTAGTGCAATAGAACCGATAGTCGGAAATCTTGGGGTTGTATTGCTTTAAATATGCATGTTGTGTACAAGTAATGCGATCGTTGTTCATGATACATGTACCTTGCCTGATGTCGAACCGCCTTCGTATGCGCAATTCACAAGCAGTGAATCATGTCGTGCAAATAATCATATCAACATGGGGAAACATTATGTAGGCGGTTGAAATAATATTTACCGAATGAGCAATATCAGACCCTCGATATGATAAATTTATAATCTTTCTCATGAGAACGAAACAACGAAATATGTGTATCTCAAATGCGAGAATGATTGGCCTGTTTTGTGTTTACAAAACCGTTTGCAAACGGTATATCATAAATCCATTTAACTTAATCGCGCGAAATTGATTTTGTACCGTAAGACATGTTTTAAGAGGGTAATCCTAATAGATTTTGGTTCCGTATATACGCTTTGTTCCCAACGTTCAGTAGAAACGCAATAAAAAAGCAAGGTTGAATGAAAATAAATCATATACCACAATTAAACAACATCAACAAAGCCATCGATAATTAAAACTACGAGACTTTCACGAAGATTGTTCACATAACCTACACCTGAATTATAATACTAGGAAAAATATGCCTTGAACATCTGTGAAAACTTAAACCTTATTTTATTTCTACTTTTACAGGCATTATTTAACAGTAATGCCAACGGAAAAAGCAGCGATTACATTTAAGCGATGGGTTTGCATATGGACGAACTAAAACACTGCTTATAAGAGCAATGGTTGTAATTCGTTGATAACTTTGTCATATCCGACATGGCCACAGCAAACACATTGTATTTGGCTTACGGATTCCTTAAATGAACCGCATGTTCACAGCTTTTTGATCTATAAAATGTGCACATCGCTTTGTAGCCATCGGGTAAGAAAGTATATACAATCATTAAATCATTAATTGAACGCAGATATATGACAAATACAAAAAGAATAAAATTACGCTCCAACATAACCTTGTTAACACATACTCCTCCGTGATTAATGATGATTTATTGCAAAATGTTTGTATAGTTCTTAAAAATGTATCAGTACCTTGGTTGTGATATAACATTCATGAACATTACTAGCGAAATAGTAAATTGATGTAACTGAAATTTGATTAATTTATAGCCTTGCTATTTTCAGTTATTAAAATATGTTAACATATCAATATTTATATAGAAAACCTTTCCGAAATAAAAACATTCTTAACGAAACCACCAAAAACATCAGACAGTGCTGGTTAGTTTAAATATTGAGATTCCCCACAATAAGTTTGCAAAGTCAAGACAGATTGCTAATACACCATATGAAGTCGAATCATCCCCAACAGCAGCTGCAGCATTTCTGGCGAGGAGAGGGTAGGAACTTGAGATAATTGATTGCAACATTTTACAGACTCAACATCACAAATACAGTTTCAGTAGTTCTCAAAACACTTGCATTATTTACAACCTCCTTGATCACATGTTTTCGTCAAGAAAATAAAACATACACAGCAATGTTTTTCAAAGAGACCAACGGTCTATTTAATGTATCGTGCATTATTGTTGCAGTTGTGTTTTTTAAATGTTCTTATCGTCCCCGATTAATAGTGTACATGCACACATATTTCTTTCGGTAACTACATGCGTATGTCTTCACTCTCATACATATTACATAACACAACGATAAAACGTCACACTAATGCGTATATTCGAAAAATGATATTTAATGAAATCATAGATTATCGCAAGTATTTTATCATTTGCATTTAAATTAATTTGCGAAAATATGAGAATTTTTATACTGGAGCTATGTATTTGTTACATGTTGCATAATTTACATTGTTGATTGGAAACCTCTTCTTCGGATGCTGATAGAGTGCAGATAGAGATCCAACTTAGTTACGATGGCACAATTTTGTTTTGAAATTACGTAGCTGTTTTTGTCATAACAAATAAAGCATCAAACAAGCACATTTTTTGTGCATATACATAAGGTTGACAGTATTGGAGGTTCATACCGTGCTCGCAGTTTCTGGACTCGTAAGTGCCAGTACTTACATACTTATATCAATGGTTCAATCTAGTCCAAATAATAAGACATTATAAAACTAACTGGATATTGATCCCGAATTTAAACCTAAATTATAAATTGTAAAATGGCCTTTCTAAGTTCAATTATTTGGAATACCGATTAATCTGGAATCTTGTGGGGAATAACATGAACAAAAATGGAACAACTGGCATTCGATGGACATGAAAGTTTAATAAAACATAACTAACATTTTCTAGCTACATGTTTACTAACATTTCGTTGAAAGAAAAGGTTATCTGGTTCATCAACATTATTATAAAGCAATTATTATGGCTCTGTTTGAAGCCAGATTAACACATTAGGATAAATAGTATTGCGTAGAACAATGAGCAAAGTACTTACTACTTAGTTTTGGTTCCAGAACCTTATTACAAAGCTTTGGCAAACGTCATGTCTCTTAAAAGACGCTTTTTTTCTAAGAACGATTATTTCATATTAAGTAAATCCGCCCATCACATGTTAGAGATTCGTATTGATTAGTCGTTTTATTTGTTATTTGCTAACACTGTTGTTAATCAACGTAAAGTATGCTTGTTATAAGAATAACAGACGAAAACCTTTTATTAGTTCGTCCTACCAGTCATGATTTACATTTAAATGCTATTATATTTTTTAATTAATTCTGAGCTTAATAAAGATGGGGAACCCTTCAACCGGTGTTAAACAACCCATTGGTTTGCATAGACTGTTCCAAGGCCGTGACCCAAGCTTTAATCTTGATTGTATGTTTAGTGTTGCATTTTGTGTATTGTAATAAGTTGTATAACAATTATTTCACTTTTCGTTCTTGAAATAAGCATAGAAAAGTACAACATGGATACATTGGTTTGTTTTACATATTTATATTGAGAACGAATACCGTCCTGAATAAAAAAAACATTGATGTGAGCATCAAATCAAGCCATTTAAGACAAATGAAAGAGACATGCAGACATGTAGCCGCATATTTTGCAGGCAAGTCAAGATCCCTGAAGCTCTCGCGTGTTGCATATAAATATATCATTATAAATACGGATTTATTTTGTTAAGTTGAACTTAAAATTAATGAACTATTCTATATTATTCACATCGTTAACCATACGTACGTTTTCACATGGCAATGACCATAATTAAATGCTCAACATTTGTATCATCCTACAAAGCATAATATTTTACGATAAGTTATTAAGCGTTTGTAGTGTCCGTTCTTTACAGCCGAGTATCTATACATGTTGCTTGCTTGTTACGACAGACAGTGTTTCAGTCAACATATGAGGTATTGGTCGTTCAGTTGCAAAAGCACGCTCGGAAAGCAGTTTTACTTGGACGTCTCAAATCATTCAAAGAGTTTCTGTCCTCAAATTTGGCACAAGCTCTCGTATTTACAAAAATATGCTTTTCGTTTTATAACGCTACACAACTAAAAGCTTCTTATCTTTTAAATCAGTATTATAATTATAATATACGAGCTGAATCCTGAACGTTGATATGAAAAGATCCCATGAGAGCTTGGCTATGTCTCGGCGTCATATTGGCGCTACCGTATGAAACATGAAATCGTGTATATATTCCGAGCAAGATTAGTTTGCTAGAACTACACATTAGATAAAACAGTCAATATGTCGGTGCCAAGTTATTTTATAGTTCAAAACGAGGATTCTGTTCAAACAAGTATTATCAATTAAAAAAAAAATCATTTAAACAGTGAATGATGAAAAGAGATATTATTAATCATGACATAGCAAAATGCATTATAATATAAACATAAGGATTTCTTAAAAGCATGATTTTTTTGGCATTTCAAGAACAATAAAATATCATCGTCATTGCACGATCGTAACATTTTACTGAAGAGACATAACAACCAAGATACAATGCAAAATGATTTATCATTGGAATTACAAAAGAGATAAATTATCAATGTCTTACGAGTAAGACAATACTCGATAAAATATATTTTTTATTGTATCAAATAGGAATAATTTATGTATAGACTGATGGAGAAATAAAATAATTAGAGTAACCTCAGTCATTCAATAAAAAGAGACACATTTCCAAAGAAATAACCGCCGGAAGTCTTGAGTACGAATGTTATTAGAGAAGCACATATAAGACCATCGTTGCTCGTGATATATGTATATAGATTGCTTTTGAACCGCCTTTATATGAACAATGAACCAGCATTGCATCATGTCATGCAAATTGTAATATAAGCATTACTCAACAGGACTGCTAAATAAACAAGCAATGTTGACTAAACATCAGGGCTCATTTTCATTAACGGGCGCATCACATCGTTGTTTGTAATTGATCGGTATAATCAACTAACATGGACACAATTCATGTAGGCGGATAAAATCATATTAACTGACTGAGCAACAACAATCTGTCGATAATATAATCTCTCGTACAAGAGACAGAGAATGGAAGATGTGTATCTGCATTGAAAGTTTAACTGTTAGCTTGCATTAGTGAGTGTATAACAGCAGTAAATTCGATTGAACTAAATGGTATTGAAGTGATTTTCTACCGTAACGAAAGTGCTGTTGAGAGTGTCGTCTGGTTGCAATGAAAAAGCAGGTATAACATATGATAAAACATGCAGAATTAAATGATTGATTGATGTGTCCTTAGAGTTGAAGAATTCCTCTAAATTATAATTATATATATTTGCTCTGCATACAAAGTTCGACCTCGATTCGTGGCTTTTTTAAATACTTTATGACATACTGATTCTTAGAACGACTCGCAGTACAAATAAATCTGATTTTTAAATTGGGGGCATCCCATTGTTGTCGTCGGGTTAAGAAATTGATATACAATCAATAAATCATTAATGGAGCACAGATGTATAACAAATAAATAAAGAGAAAAGAGCGCCCACTAAATCTTGTAGAAAACACAAATTGCTTTCGTGAAAATAAGACGTTATAAATTTGATGCAAAATAATGGAATAGCTCTTATGAATGAATAAGTATTGTGGCTGAGTTATAAAATTCATGAACATAACTAGCCAAACAGTAAAAGTTCTATTGTATTGAATTAAGTTTAACTTACAACGTTGAAATTGGTATTATTTTAACACATACATTTTTATATAAATAACGAGTCCGCATTAAAACCATGAAATCATACAAAAACTAAACAATATTACACAAAGCACGGAGGACATGAGGCCCCTTGCTTTGTTGGTTAGTCAGACAATTTCAGTCCTCCACAGTTATTGTGCAATCTCCAGACACGGCAAGCTAATCCACCACATGCAGTTGATGTACGACTAGCTTTACTCAGCACATATGATAAGACCAGAGTTGCATCATAAGGCGTTCATAAAACAAGTCATCGCAGCATTTCTGGCAAGGTCTTACATTATGCCGAAGAGTAGGAACGCCAGATAATTCTTTTTAAACAATTGTTACTGGCATCAAAACCTGGAACTGTCTCTGTGCATTCACAAAGGGTTTTTCTTTCGATGATCGCATAATGTCTGAATACAAAATATACTGCATAACTATAAGCATTACTGAATTTATAAAAACATGTATTGTCTCTATTTTGTTATGTTGAGTATAATGTTTAAGACTATGGACTATTTTATTCGTATTGCAGATTGTAAAGATGGTCGTACTTAGGATCCATTCAGCATCGCAAATATAGGTTCAGTGGTTTTGAAGGCATTTGTACGTTTTATGATCCGCTTGTTCGAACGGTTTACTTGACATTGGCTTGCCTTGTTGATTATTGAGACCAACGGTCTACGTTATTATTGTGTAGTATTGTTATTTTTGTGTAATTTTTTTTCTTACTATTACCTTTTCATTCAGAACTAAATTAAATTAACAAATACTTGTAATGAAACCTCTATGAAAAGTTAACCGCCGTGTTGGTATTACCAAGGAAAATATCTTTTTTTATTATTTTACGTAAATGAGTGTATATTATTCTTACAAAGCATTCTAACCGTCAAAAATATAACAACACAGATTCCATAAAAAACCATGGCGTGTTTTATTACGCAGAATTTCCGTACTAACATTTTAAATAGATAACTGAAAACAGCAGTTGCTTTGATTGGATGATAGGATGATTAATTTTTCATAAGCTGCTTTATTATCGGCATTGATTTTGACATCAGAGGAAAACGCCAGTCCATAAGGGTCGCGTCGGGCGTCAGGAGCTACCATGCCCGATATGAAGTCACGCAAGGTTTCGCGGTTCCATTAACGAACATTATGACTGCTCATCATAGAAAATGATGCAGATAAATATCTAATGCAACATTGTTTGGATATGTCCCAAAGCCCATTTTCGGTTTAGAAGGTAAAAAGGTCAGGACAGCATACATTATTATGAATGTTTCAACACTATTTTTTTATTTCTAAATATATGTTGGTAGTATATATAATAATTACCATATTAAAAGTTCAAAAAAAGACTTCGCTGACTAATACAATTAAGCAACTTTACTAAAAAAGCAACCAATATTCAATTTTTCATAAAGTTAATGTTCATTATAACGATATATGCAATACGTAAAGTGAAAAATTACGTCTCCTCAAGAATATTGACAGTATCAGCGGCAAACAGCTAAATGTAAGTGCATGATGATACATTTATGAGGAAATACTTTTATTTTATTTGAACTTCCACGCTCCTACATGTCTGCTTTTCGAAGTAAACTATCAACAAAGGCATTTATTCAAGTTTGTTATAATGTTTTATTTAAGCTAAATATTTTCTAATCAGTTTTAAAGTTTTCGCTCATTGAATGAATACTAATTTTGTAAAAGTGTACTGAATGTTGTTATTCGAGAGTGTTTGCAAATACCGAATATAAATGTCACCAGCTGACATAATGAGCAAATGTTTTGTTGAATATTTTGTGTTCTACCACATTTAATATTTCGTATGCAATGCCAATCTTTTCGCCACATCTACAAATAATCCGTTGTTTAATTATTCAAAAACTTTAACTAATTTACTAAGCTTGTACATAAGCGTATTTATATTACGAGATATAAAAACATATTGTTTGCTCGTGCTTTAATATTTCCAGTTGCAATACAATTTTTGCTAAATTGCCGTAACACTTATGGAACGCAGTGTCGGATGTCTTTAATTATGGTCGTGACGATAAACATGTGTACCGCCTTGGACGGGTTCAAAAGTTGAAAGTCACGCGTAAAGTTCACATCCCACACGTGTCAGTTCTTACATAAATATTTACAACCGAATCCTGAAATCTGAGACTATAATAACACACGTGATTCATCGGAGATTACTTATTCAGCGTCTTTATGACTTTGGCTCAATACATTTTAAGAGTGGACATGTTCTGCGAACGATTGGTTCGGGTTCACAAAATCAACCGCATTCGAAGTTTCAATAAAAACAGTTGACAAACTTTGGTCTCCAACACAAACTAGTACAGCATGTTTCAACAACATGATCGAATATGTGTTACGCACCGTAAATTATTAGAAATAAATGTATAATATATAGATGGGTTGGTTTCAAAGTTCTTGCTTGGATTAAAATACACTACAGATATACCGTTAGATATGTTTATTTCACAAACAAAACGATTTAAATTATGATGTGCGATATACAAACAAAATAAAACTAAGCAACTTTCCTTAACGCAAAAGGCACTTGTATGATAACATAGAGACTTAGCGAAAAAATCAAATAACAATGCAAACGTGGGCAGACGAAATGATTTAACTGAATCAGCAACATCAGTTTGCCGATATTAAACACTCTCAAGAGAGAGCATGAGAACGAAATGTGAGTATCTGAATTGTCACTATGCTTGAATTGCTGTGTGTATAACTGCAGTAAATCTCAAAGCCATTTTGCTTAATAGCGTATAAGTGATTATGAGTATCTGAATTGTCACTATGCTTGAATTGCTGTGTGTATAACTGCAGTAAATCGCAAAGCCATTTAGCTTAATAGCGTATAAGTGATTCGAAACCGTAGCAACAATGTCGTTGTTAGGATAGCTTCAGTAGTTACGATTACCTGTACCAAGTATCTTCTGTCATCCCAAATCTTTGTAAACAACGAAGTTGCTAAAGGAAATAAATCAACATATATGGCAGATGATTCGAAGAAACCATCAGTATATAAAATCATAATGGAGTACGTTATACGATTAATATCTATAGAAGGTGCAAATGGTTTGACGTGATCTAAATTTATTGCTTTGACATCGGCACCAAATTAACTATGCCAGTGATCTCTTATTGCGAGAAACACGGAGGCAAAGACATATCTAAGCTTTGAGCCAAGTATAGCGCACAAGTCGCCAATTAATGAAACCTTCATGTCAAACTAAACAAAAGTTCTCCCTCTTAACAGTTCAAACTAGAGTGAGAATAAGTACATCAGGGAAAATTCTGAATGTATGCTTAGTTTAGTGTAATGCATTACATGGTAAATTTATGATGGGCAGTGTGCCGATCACATGTTTGTGATAAATTGCTTGTTTGAACCACGGCGGATGAAATCCGTTAGTGATATTGTCAATATCAGTAATGCTTTCTTAAGTAAAGCAAACAAGTTCTGCATCACAAGAGCATTCCTCGTACGAATCGAAATAAAAACATTTTTGATAAAAACAATTTGTTTAGAATGTGTTTATATGTGCTGATATAAAAAACATATACATAAATACAAGCATCAAACCACATAAGACGAAGCAAAGATTAAAATGCGACCCACTTTTTATTGGCAACTCTTGTATAAGTCGGTTTCCTCGCAAACGTCAGTAATACTGTTACTCCACAGCAGACAGTGTATTAATGGATAGCGTTACTCTTCACATAAGAACAGTATAAGTGCATTAGTCGAAGATAAAACAAAACATCACCAGCGGCACATGCAACATTCCTGGCAAGAAGTAGCAATATGTCACCGAGTTGGAAGGACAGCGCGTTCTTTTTTGTTACAGATGTAAAACCATGGAAACTTTCTTTGCGCATACAACAGGAAGATGTTTCTTAGAATAAGGATAACAGTTTACCTAGAGCATGTTTAAAAAATTGGAACAATATGAATGCTCTGTAAAGTAATTATGTACTGCATTAGTGAATACATTACTGAATTTTAAACGACTGTTCTAGGTTTGTATACTGAGTTCATTTCTTTAAAGGTTGATTCATTTTCTAACCATAGACGATGACGTTATAGTTGTCACAATGGTCAATTTAACCTATTTATGCCTAGCGTCTAGAAAAAAGGCCTTGGTATACAACGTAGACCCAGATGAGACACCGCATGATGCGGCGTCTCATCAGGGTCTGCGCTGTTTGCTTAAAGGAATTTCTGTAATAAATATTCTAAATATAGAAATAAGTATACTAGACATCCCTAATTTTGGAAATAAATTGATCCAATTTAGAAGGATGGGAGAGTCCACTAGGCATAAATGGGTTAAGGACCGACGCAGTATTGATTACGTTTTTGATCTAAAGTTCCCGTTCTAAGCAAATCACATGACGCACGTATGTGCCTTGTTGCATCTTGTAGAATATATCTGAGCCAAGCTTTGTGTAAACTGGGCGTAATGTATGTGCGTAAAGTGTCGTGCCAGATTAGCAAGTGCAGTCCGCAAAAGTAATCAGAGACCAGACTCTCCGCTTTGGTTGGTGTTTTTTTTTCGTTTCAATGTAGTCTCTTCTAAGCAAATCTCCAGTCATCCAAAGATCATTCACGTCAAATTTCTTTAGAATATATAAAAAAATTAAGGGAGAGGGATCGTTTTGAAGCAAATTATTGAAGACGGAAACCGCACTCCACACGTTGCGTTACTTACTCTTCTATACCTCTCGATGACACAAATGTAATTAAGCTAGATTGATAAAATTTGACATGTGGATACAGAGCCATATGGGGAATTGTCATTGTATTTAATTTTTTCGCACGACAACTCTGTGGGTACTATGGCAACAGAAATAAAAGAAAACTTTTATCTGGAATATGCGCTTCATATGCGCTTCTTTAAAATTTCTTAAGCAAGGTTGATGAAACTCGGTGTCTGCATCGAGGGTCATGTAGTAAATCAAAGTACTGACAGTACTGGTGTGACGATGCTTTTGAAGAGGATGGATATAAAACATCAATTTAAGTCTATCTATATCACCACAATTGTGTATGTTGATACGAACATTTGGGTACGATAAAAAATTTGGGTACGAAAATTTTGGGTACGAAAAAAAATTTGGTACGAAAAAAAAATTGAGTACGAAACATTTTTGGTACGAAAAAAGTTTAGGGGTACGGGGAAGTAGTACCCGTGGGTAACTTGACCCATTGAGCGAAACTGGGAGGCGGGTCACATTCTTGTTCATTAAGTATGGCAATACCTTCATGATGATTCTCGAAAGTAGGTATGAGCACATAGCCGGACCATGTGAGCTCAATCGTATGAGCACTTGACTATCCGAGTTCGCCCACGAACATATGGATAAGTTAACTAATAGCGAAATGACCTTATACATGTATATGCTGAAATCTAACAATCGAACGAAATATCAAACATGGTATGTACACTTAGGTGGTAGTATAATTTCTGTTAGAATATCGTATTCAATATGTAAATTTTAAATGATTGTGCCCGCACTTGAGTTTGTTGCCTTGTTTGAGTCTATACGCGCCTAGGCTGCACCCAGTCTGTGTATTTGTGTTTTTCCAAGGAAATGAGTTACCTCCGCGCTGAGGCTGCATAATGTTGGGACCCGGAGTGTGTCCAGCACTCCTACCTAATTAGATTGACGACAGTTGGGACGCATTTTGAATGATAGCTGCAATTTCCAGCTATTTGTTTTGTACTGAAATACTTTTTAATTTTTTATTTGCTCAAATGCTGCGGGGGGGGATGAGATTATCCGGAAAAAAACACCTGTCCGGAATGGTGACCACAAAACAGACAAAATATAACATTGCGCCGGGAGCGGGAATCGAACCGGTGTCGTAAAGGTGAAAAAGCGAACGTCCTTACCACTGCGCTAGCGGGACGGACAATTACGCAAATAAATGTTGTCATATCTATATATATCATAGCAGTGCAGCGTTTACAATTTGCAGGTTCGAAATTGTTCGCATTCTTTAGTTTTGTGATCACGTAAAAAGTTAATATTACATGTTTTTATTCGCAATTTATTTACTAAATCGAGAACAAATATCAAACAAAATAGAGAAAATATATAGTTGTTTCATTGGTCCATAAAATTAAAATGGATGTAAAATTACTTATTTTAAATTAACGTTCTGATACACTTATTGAATCTGTTTCCCCAGGATATGCTGTTCTATTAATATTTACCTTTATCAACATGAACGACAACTCTGCTAGGAGAATGTTATCAATGAAAATCAACGAGCAATCTCCTACGAAGTGGCGCATGCCAAGGGAAGTAACTGAAAAATCGAGTTATCTCAATCGGACTGGCTCGGTCTTTTACATAGGTCCCAATTGTGAAGATTTGTTTTACTGGTTATCAAACCTTAGACGACGCTGTTCCAGCATCGTCAAAAATTGCATTTTATTTTGGTTTTTGTTTTGTTCATAGAAAAAGTGTGCTTGATACGATTACAGAAATAAGTCAAACTAGAATCCACACCCTGCGATAACTCAATAAGTACTTCAGTTAAGTTGCTGAAATTCGGTTTGTGGATATAAATCTATACGGAGAGTACGCACGTTATTTCATTGTTGTCACGCCAAGTATAAATCCAAAAACATTAACCCGATATGAGACATCTGTTTTTTTACGACAAAGACCTTTATTCTTTGTTTACTCTTAAACCATTATCACTGTACTTTTCGCTTTCTACTCGTTTTGTTTTTCATTGAGAACTTTACTTAGCAATCAAGTATTCAGCGAAGAGACAATGCAACCATTTCGTGCTTTACTGCGCAGAATATACCATGAACTTGTAAAGAGGTACTGGAAACATCACTTGCTTCGATTGGATGATGAATTTTTCATAAGCTGATTAAATTCAGAATGAAACATGAGACTGTGACGTGGTGAGATCTGCAATGTATATTTGGTATGAATGGTTCGAAAACTAGGTTGGTTTACTTGATTAAATTTAGGTAATCTACGCGTATGGTATACGATTTAGTTATGCGAATTAAATAAATAACAAAAGGGGCAGATGACCAAGGTCGCTCACCTGTGACCCGAAGGAACTGTACTGGTGTAAGCAGCTTTAGCAATACCAAATATATGTATGAACCATCTGCGCCTTGTACTTTCAAAGGGGAAGAGTTTCAAAGTATTTTTCGGTAAAAGTCTTTACATATCATTTGATCTTCTGGATCTAGGCAAGTTATGATCCCAGTGGAAAGTTGGGAAAGAGTTGAAAAAGCTTTGTACCTACCATTACATGATGTCTAAGACAATTTGTGAATATGTATATATATAGGTTCCTATTCAACTATATATCATGGGAGAATTTTTATTTTCACTATTATACAAATAAAGATAGCATAAGGAAAACAGGTCGGATTTGTACCAATGAGCAAGATTTGAACAAACTTGGTTCTGGACGCCAATGCATTGCTAAAGCTTTTGACCTTGCGGTTGTAGAGAAGATGCTTTTCAAATTATCGTTAAATACATATCATGAAAAAAGTATCACCATTGGCGAGGAAAATCTTGACCACAGTGGCTTGAACTTGGCAAAGAACCAAGATATGAGATCACATGCCGAATTCAAAACGTTTGGTCCTTGTGGTTTCAAAGAAATAGATTTAAAGTGTTTACTATATACAATTTACATAAAAAAGTGATCCACTATGCGATATCTATTGATACAGACAGGGTCATGCTTTTTTATACTGAAAGAGGACCACGATACAATCTTAAATGCAAAGAAGGATTAGTATTGCCCTAAGGGTTTAACAAAGGTCTTTAAATTGTTCAATATACTCATATAATGAAAACAAGTGACTCCCGGTCATTTCCAAAACATTATATAACAACCCAAACAATTTAAGTTTAGCATACTTCTGTAGTCTCAACTATTTCATAAGCTATAAAATTTAATATGAAATTTTACCCAAGAAATATGTCAGATAAAATAAACGTGTTCAAGATAATTTATTGCGGGTGATCAATTCAGGTATTGATAGAATTATGCATGTACATGATCACTGGCTCATGTGCTTGGACCTAGCGCTACTCACCAAGGCTACCTGGACACAATGTGACAGAGATGAGTGTTGTTGTTGGTCTCCATACGTCCAGGATGGGATTCTTCAGGGTACGCCCGTTTTCCCCACCCCACCACAAGACAAGACCACACCAAATATGAATATCTTTCAGTAAAAACTATTAAACTGCAAATGGAAGCTGTAGAAATTCAAAATTCATCCCTATGTTTGTGAGTCGTGTCAGTAAATTAGTTCAGAGCGCCGATACAACCTCCTGGGTCCTCAACTAATGCAGCCTCAGGCGCGGAATGACCTCCGCGAACATATACTCGCTTGAGCACTGGCAGAACAGAAACTTATCTATCTTAGAACAAGATTTAATGCTGTGTTTAATTTCTTCGTTTGGTCATTGAAAATTATTTGAGTATTAATACGAATTTACGCATTAAATCTCATTACGATAGCAAAAATAAACTCATTGAAGAAGACGTGTTTTATGTTATATTTAAACATTAATCATGTAGTGGCAGTTATAAAGAAAATAAGACGAGAAAAAATGCTTACACCCGTGAATAGTGAAACATGACGTCTCAACCAGAAACTTTACGCTATCAGCAGCAAACATCTCAATCTACGTGCAGAATGAGAAAAACCTTGGGATCATATTGCTCCCACATGTCAACAACTGCTTATTTCCAAGTACCGTACATTAAATATGTTCCTTATTATTTTCAGAAAACATTTAAACATTTTCGCTCTGAATGACTGGTTCATTCCGTAAAACACATTCAGGCGCTTTTGGATGTGCTGTTCAAGCGGTTCAGATAAACATGTATTTTATATTTACTTAATGGTGTTTGTGTTCATTAGTTTAAACCTATTTATTTTAGCTCGATTGCGTCGAAAGCCTTAGGCTTATATAAACGCTCTCGAGTCCGTTTCCTGGGCCTAGAACCAGTACATGGTGTCTTTGGGGGAGATCTAAAGAACGCTCCCACGGTAGGGATCGAACCCGTGACCTCCCGGTCGCAAGGCGGACACCATATCCATTACACCACGGCGACCTTGAGTTTGTGTTCATTGAATAACCGAACATAACAATAGGTACGAGAACCTGGTAAATTGCAGAAACACATTCTGAACCCAGAGAGTATTGAAGTTTCAGTGCAATTATATAGGAGATGCTTCTTAATGCATAAGCGCAATTTAAGGTCCCAGATTAGTATTTGCAGTCCAGGAACTCTACATTGTTTCCTTAGAGGCGACTCTTTCCGCATATATGAAATGGTCCGATTAAATGAAGTATCTTCTCAACCAAATATACAGTCTGCGAGTAACTGACTGTCCAGCCCGTTTTTCCACAGCCGAGCTCATATTCAATCCTGCTCAGAGGTGCTACCCTCCACTTAACCCTCCACTAAGACTTGAAAATTGGGGACAAATGCATATGTACTTGAGGGATGTTAAAGAAGGAAAAGTAAGCCTTATATAAATTCTAGTAATTCTGCAACCAGCATTCTCATGTTAGAAACAACACGATGACGATGTAGCGTAGTTGGTCCATCATGCAAACCTTTGTACTCTAGTTTCGATGTTATTTCACACACATTGGATCGTGTTATGCAAGAGAGTGGTTAAGGGATATATAGCACAACATATAGATACATGTCTGTTACATTTTTTATAAATGTTATTTCAAAAATAATAATTACCTTAAAAAGCGTATTTTAAAAATAATAATTACATATGTCCATTTATCACAAATATAAAACTTTACACCCGAGTAAAGACGAGTCCAGTTTATAGAGTACATGAACACGCCAGGGTCCGAAATGTAGTATAGTTTAAATATTTACAACAGAATGCTGATAATTGAGACGTAGACAGCCACCCGATTTATTTGAGAATATTTATACGGTCGCTCTGGCATTGGCTCCATAAATATGAACGTTGAATAATTTATAGTATAATTACTTTAGTTTCGGGATGAGAAATGAATGTCAGCAGAAGATAGCGTGCCAACTGTCCACTAACTTTGGTTTCGTACTCATAAATTAAGACGAACTAGTGTAGCATGTTTTAATACAGCGTCAACATTTAATGAGATATATAGCGCAAGGTAATTACTTAAATTGAATGTTGTACACTAAGGGGTAGATATAATACATGGATTAGAAATGTCCATGGGAAATATATATATATATATATAGTGCTCCAGCTAGGCCTAAATCGAAGGGCGCCGCGCCCTGCCCTCCCGAACCTCCGCCCTGCCCCCCCCCCCCCGAACCTCCGCCCTGCCCCCCCCTCTCAATTTTTTTTTTTTTTTTTACATATGATAATTAATAAATCTCTTAATACATTGTAATTAGTTTAATCCTCATTGTAGACATTATATTTGAATGGTTTAATAATAATGGGAATAATACAATTATTTATAACATATAAATTTACATGCAATAGGAAGCATTCCAGAAACACCAGCGCGCTCGAACGTGCCCTTTTCACAAAATACTGCGCGTCGAAAGTTCCCTTTTGACAAAATACTGCGCGTCGAAAGTGCCCTTTTGACAAAAAAGCCCCCCTGCCCTTTTCAAATCCTAGCTGGAGCACTGTATATATATATATATATATATATATATATATATATATATATATATATATATATATATATATATATATATATATATATATATATATATATATAAGCTCTCTGAGAAAACCGGACTTAATACATGTGCTTTATTTAGCCGGTCTAGTCAAATCAGGGACGACTATCTTCGCATAGGCTGGATTAAGGTTCAGAAGAGACTGCCCATTAAATGCGTACAATAACGTGCTGGTCTTTATGCATGTGCAGTCTTATCTGGGACGATACCTAGGTGCATTAAGCCCGGTATTCCCAGATAGCGACTCATATATCCAGTGGAATTGCGCAACAAAGTAGAGAAAAAAACAGTGTTAACTAGAACGCGTGTACAGTAAATGTCAGGCATTCAACTTGTCGGTCGTTAAGTGGTTCGCCAACCGAAGGAACCATATGGTTGTTAGAAGGTTTCTCTTGAAGTCTAGAATGGTCTTCGGTTCTAATTAACTGTTAACATTCCAACTTTTTTGTCAAGAACACATGTGTTATCATCTAACATGCAGGTTCAGATGAAAATAACGTTAACAATGCATATGCATGACAGGTCGTTACAACTGCATCTGAGCACATTGAAGGGACTTGTTCATAGTTGGTAAATGACAATTTTCCACAAAATTGTCATATATTCAAAACAGAATGTATGCATAACATTCAAAACTCTTATAGTTAAATGTTCGTAAATTGGTAATTTTAAATGGAAATAGTAAACATCTTTAGTACCAAACCCTAACAGCAAATAAACGTTAGCCTGCGTGGGGTTGTGGCAGCTCTTGCAGCAAATGCTTCAAGAGGTTGCAGGTTCAAACCCAGCGCAGAGAAATGTTACATGTTCCTTGTTTTTTAACTATTAAAACTATTCTAAATTATAAAGTGTTTTTTTTTTCAGAAAACAAATTGAATAATATTTTTCAAAAATCCCTGTACAAATCCCTAGAACACATCAAATCCGCAAATCAAATTTGCAAACAGTGGTCCAATGAATACAGACACAAACGTGACGAAATACTTAAGTAATAATACAGACACATTTAATGATATATACCAACTATAAATGAAATATAATGTGAAAACGGAGACGCCATAACGGTAACGTTACATCCTGACTTATAAATGCGAAAGTAATATTTATAACGTTACATCCTGACTTATAAATGCGAAAGTAATATTTAAAACGTTACATCCTGACTTATTAATGCGAAAGTAATATTTATAACGTTACATCCTGACTTATTAATGCGAAAGTAATATTTATAACGTTACATCCTGACTTTTACATGCGAAAGTAATATTTATAACAATTATTACTTAACAATGTGATCATTAAACAATCGCAATAGCCTGAATTATTGAATGCTTTTAATAGTATAACGTGTGTGTATGCCGTATCGAGGGAAACGTCGCCCACATTGAAAACTGTAGTATTCTGATCGATAAAACGGTGAATAAACATGTTATACATTTGATATACCGTATGTCACATGTGGGTCAAACATAACAATTAAACTGTAAGAGTTATTCGTTTGAAACAAATCACGATAAACATTGATGTTTCTTCTTGAGCTGAAAATATATTAGTCGTGTTCTTAGAAAACTGGGCATAATGCATGTGCGTAAAGTGTCGTCCCAGATTAGCCTGTGCAGTCCGCATTTTTCGTTTAAATGAAGTCTCTTCATAACAAAAATCCAATTTAGGCGGAAAGTGTCGTCCCTGATTAACCTGTGCGGACTGCACAGGCTAATCTGGGACGACACTTTATGCACATGCATTATGCCCAGTTTTCTCAGAACGCGACTCATATGGTTAGAATGAAAAGGGATCACATGTCTCATATTCTAGATGCACAAAATGTCTAGCTTCTTTGTTAACAAATTAGACGCACACACATATTGTATCAATTAGATGTTATCCAATATTTGCGACCAGATCTCGATTAGACAGGCTAGAAAATGTAAAAGATTTGTAACACACAGTTAAAATTGCAAGACGGAAACCCATACACACACATATCGCGGTATGGACATTCGCTCGTACGTAGTTTTCGTCAATTGTCGGATTCATAATGTATCAAATGCGTGCTCACAGAAATGAGCCGCGCTCTGGGAAAACCGGGCTAAATGCATGCCCGTAAAGTCTCGTACCAGAGAGGCCGCTCTGGGAAAACCGGGCTAAATGCATGCCCGTAAAGTCTCGTACCAGAGAGGCCGCAAACGCACTTACCCTTTTTTGGTATTTTATTTTTAAGGGAAGTCTCTTCTAGGTGAAAATCAAGTTTAAGCGGAGAATGTGGTCCCTGGTTGTCCATTGGCCTATGCGGACTTTACATGTTATTATTATTTAGTATTGTTAAGCTGGAATGACACATTACGCACATTTATTAAGCCCGTTTTCCCACAGCGAGGTCGAATGACCTTATCGGGTACTGAACGTAGTCAATTTACCTTGTGTTGACGGGTCGTTTGCAACTCGCCGGCTGACCTTGCAGATCCGCCACAGGCCGCTGTACACCCTTATCAGGGTCGTGTTGGTGGCGTTCTGGTACAGTCCTCCCTCGATGTAAAACAGCAGCCAAGAGTCGGTGCTCACTGCAATAATCTCCAGAAGGTAACCCAGAATGGTCAAAGCCGTAAATCCAAACAGGAGCTTTCGTTCAAAGGCCGCACGCTCCGCTTTGTTCATTCCATCACAGCAATCGAAAAATTTGAAACACATTTTTTATCTACGAAACTTTTCACCTAACACCGAGTGAAAGTGTTTCAATATTTTAGTTCAAAAAAATCCTGTAAATCCAATTAAATCCTTTAAATCCAATTAATTCATTGCCTATCTAAACTCTGAAACACATAACCAGCATTCTCTCGCATGCAGAACAGAACATGGAGAGTTGATTGTCGTGAGACACCACGCTACCATCAAACGGAGCGCAAACTCTAGTCGTTGATATTGGGCATCTCTCGCAGTCACTACACCATGTAGCAGATTCACTAGTCTCTCTACACACACGCGCGTATACTCTCTACGAACAAAGAATAAATGACTGAAAGCTGGAATCTTCAATCCACGTGCTTAACGCGCGTGGAGGGCCACCTTTCAATGAAGCTCGCGTTAAACTTTCTTGCCAGAACAGCTCGAAACACGACCACAAAGCGAATGAACGACCCGTGCGGCGATAATATGTTGTACTTGAATCTCTGCTTTTCCGGCTAAAGACCTATCAAGATGAATAAAATTGGAACATTGAATAAAAGAACATAAACACATCTCTAATAGGCTGCTGGTGGCGATTGAACGTTCACAACATCGCAAAAGGTCTTACTGAATTGATAGCAGGTATTATCTTTTCTATCTCTAGTATCTCTATTACAGGTGAACTCGTGCGTTATGTAGTGCGGCATACATTAAGCTACATCCCGCTACTTAACAGATGTAAGCTGGGTGTCTATGGCGTACCATTTGTGTCAAAAGTCAACAAGGCTTCTAGGTACAAAGAGAAATGTGCTTCGACGTACAATATGTACTTCGATGTACACAATTGTACTTCGAGGTACAGTTTTTACCGACCCTTGAGTGTTAGCCAATCAGAAGACGCCTTACATCTGTTGATTTTAGAGATATTTGACATTGAACATTATTATTATTATTATTATTATTATTATTATTATTATTATTATTATTTATACTAAATTATGCGACTATCGACCGCTAACTCGTAGATAATGTGGGTATTTATTGACCTGGCGTGGCGGAATTAACCTCGTGCGTTATGTAGTGCGGCATACATTAAGCTACATCCCGCTACTTAACAGATGTAAGCTGGGTGTCTATGGCGTACCATTTGTGTCAAAAGTCAACAAGACTTCTAGGTACAAAGAGAAATGTGCTTCGACGTACAATATGTACTTCGATGTACACAATTGTACTTCGAGGTACAGTTTTTACCGACCCTTGAGTGTTAGCCAATCAGAAGACGCCTTACATCTGTTGATTTTAGAGATATTTGACATTGAACATTATTATTATTATTATTATTATTATTATTATTATTATTATTATTATTATTATTATTATTATTATTATTTATACTAAATTATGCGACTATCGACCGCTAACTCGTAGATAGTGTGGGTATTTATTGACCTGGCGTGGCGGAATTAACCTCTGACGTATGCAAAATAATAATGGTTATCACAAAATACGACCAAACCAGGGAGGTTATTATACATTTTTAATCTCGTAATCGTTTGGTAACTGTTTGGTTACCGTTGGGAATTTCCTACACAGTAATGCGCTGGACCGTAATACTCCGCCCCGCATGGTCAATAAATAATCACAATATCCTTGATAATGTTAATTTCATAAAAGGTAACATTGAATCTTCAAATTGGTATATAATATGTTTCAATGCAATAAATGCTTGAAACTTCTTTTTTTGTTTTCAATTTTGATATTCTTATTCATTTTGTCCTCTATTAAAAAGAGATATTTCACATTTATTTTTGATAAATCTGAAGGAAAGGCGGCTCAAGAGACGAGTGTTTTGATTGGCTGTCCAGAAAATTTGTACGTCGAAGTACAAAAATGTACGTCGAAGTACAAATTGTACTTCGACGTTCAAATATATACTTCGAAGTGTATTTCATATTTGTACGTCGAAGTACAATTTGTGTACGTCGAAGTACATTTCTCTTTTTACCTAAAAGGTATTGTTGACTTTCGACCGAAATGGTACGCCATAGGTGTCTGTATGAGTCAGCACACTGTACAGTTGTATATCAATCACACGAAGTGTAATCAAGAGCTTCTTTGAGTGTACAATAATTATTGTTTCGGAATAGAGGCTCGTTTCGTCGACGGCATACACGTTCATATTAATGTATTTATATAATTTTAGAACGATAAAATAGCCCTTTGAACTAGCAAATCTATATCGTTATTTAAGTGTATCAAATTTAGACTTTAAACAAAAAAAATACCGAAGTCGGCAAAGCAAAATCTAACATCGAAAAAACTTTTCACATACATCTTCATCATGCAAACTCCACACAATAATCCCATTTAAGGATATTTTGGCACCATGTGTCAATTGCGTACCAACGTTCTATCATTCATTCGATACTTCTGAGGATGCGTTTCACACCTCCTTTCTCGCGAAACAATCAATTTCCTGAATGTCTTAAGTTGCGAACGCTGTGGAGGTAATTTTAACACTTGCTGTCACAGAAAGGACGTCAAAGAACTTCATATGAGGAGCGCTAATTAAATTCCTACAGGACTGAATTTGAGAAATACCTCATGCTGCGTTTCCGACGTTGTATCCAAGAGACAAACATAATTTGCGATGTTTCCTAGTCAGCTTCAGTGCAATAGCCTTTCCAGAGAAACATGAATTCGCATATTCACTTTTACAGAAAAGCCTCAAAGCATACCGGTTTTTTTTTACTAATTAGAGGTGTAAATATATACAATATCCGAATAAAGAGTGTTTAAGTGCATTTTCCCAGTAAAAGTCATTTGTAATTAGAGATCAGAACTCACACATTTATTATCGTGCTTACGACACGAACATTAGCAGCTCTAGAGAATGCCGCGTTATTGCAGATTAATCTCTAACAATTGAGATCATGCTGGCATTATATTATGTCGATATGGCCGCCTATGGTTTGATAGCGTTAGAAAGCAAACATAGTACAAGCTGATACACAAATAATTGAAAGTGGTATGGTGTAAAATCGATCCTACCATTTGCAAATCCAATGCGAGGGCAAAATGAGGCTTCCGATGTTGCTGTCATGGACAGAATATTATTGAAAATATCGAAGAATTTGACACGCGTTCGTAAAATATTAATATTGGTGTCATTTTCATTATTGAGTATCTCATAGCTGTACTACTATGATATGTTAAGAATCCCTAGGGATCAAGGTGGGATTACAATGATAGCAAAAAAATCAACTCAATTAATAAAATTTTCGTGCAAAACATGCATATACAACTGTTATATTAAAGCGTATATATATATATATATATATATATATATATATATATATATATATATATATATATATATATATATATATTAGTATTTTAGATGGCAAAGTTACCGGGGACAATTGTGCTGCATACAGTATATCAATATGTTAACATAATAAATTATTATCAAAATCTTTCTTTAAATGTTTCAATCTAGAACTTAGTTATTACATATACCGGGTATCTCATTGTGGCGTGTAGAGGAGCCTTAACACCTCAGAAAAACATGTTTACACAAGTAAATGTCAGTGTACACATTTGCATCATCTGATCGTTTTTCTTCGCTTGTGATCAAGGTGCCTGAACCACGTGATTTTTTTCGGCTATGTGTGGGACAATCGGATGTAAACAAAACGTCGCTTCAGGTAACGTTTTTGATTATTTCTTCATTATTTCAAAACCATTTTCAAAAAAACAAAGACGAGTGCCCGGTCATTGTAAAAAGACACAACTTTGTTAAGTTTTTTTCTAAAAAGTGCAACCGCGAGTTTGAAAACACATGAAGTGAAATGCTATGTGTGGTATATTTTTTGTTCAATCAACAAAAACATTGATTATAATATTGTCGAGGGTTAAAAAAATAGGGCGGACATTGTTATTCTTCATATATAAGCTACTTACATTGTATAATTGCGCAAATACATCTAATTCTGAGTGTGTGTATATAAATGTTATACTGCTATGTGTGGGACACATTTTTTAAATGCTATGTGTGGTATACAAGAATTTGCCCGTCAGTTCTGCATTTAATATGAACACAGTTTTGTAAGAATCTAGAACATAAACTTTAGTCTGTCCTGAAAATATATCAAATTAACCAAATGTTACATTATTGAATACTGAAGTAATCGTGTAATGATTAAACAATTTATGTTTAACTGAACATAATTCTTATAAAAGCATACATGTTATGTTGAAATATAATATTTCTTTGGTTTACTTATTGTCTTTAAATAAATATAATGATTGATATTTCTGTCTGATTATTGAATTTGGTCCATTTTTTAATGAATGACAAAGAAAATAAGAGCACATCCTTAAAAATGGGTTTTACTTCTATTGTTTTTCAGACTTGAAAAGGATTAGTCGAAAGATCTGTAACGCTTTTAAGGTTCGAAGCTGTTTAAGAACTACATGAACGCCATCAAACCACACGGAAGGTGACATGTGGCAAGTTAATTATCAAAACCACATTGACAGAGACAGGGACCCCGTTTCATTCTGTGATGTTTATGAAAAGCTATTTCAACTAACTATGCAAACATACCTTTTAACATGTATTTTTGCATAAAAAAAACAAAGTGTGTGTATTGATATGTGTGTATATTTATGGGTTTTGTATCTATGTTATTACTAAAACTGATTAGATGAATATAAAATCTGATTATGTGTGTTAATAAAACAGGTGTTTCATAACAAATAACAATTTTAATCCAATGATGCTTGTTTGTGGTCTATTCCAATATTATCTCCATATGAACATCTTCGAATCCAATAATGCTTGTTTGTGGTCTATTCCAATATT